>NW_027514339.1:0-26851 GCF_048772815.1 Callospermophilus lateralis | reverse complement strand
GTAGTAGCTCTTTGAAACTTGACAAAATAAAGGAGTTCTCAGTTTTGTCTCTATGGTTTGATTCCTCTTCAAGTAGCAATAGGCACAGACTGTCGAAAAGCACTTTCATTGAGAGGGGTTGCCAAGCTTCTGAGAAATTACGAATTTCTGAAATACCAGCAAATATTTTTTCACCCAATCTTGATGATACTTGGTGGTAAGGATCAGTGCTCCAATCCCACTTTGCTCACCAAATTTTGTTCTTCTAGGTTGAAGCGTTCGTCTACAGTAGCAGTTTTTATATTTAGGTTTCTCTCTGTTCTCTCCTATATAGATAGATGAATATGGAACTCTAAATTAAACATGGATTGTAGTATCTCTTTGAAACTTGACAAAATAAAGGAGTTCTCAGTTTTGTCTCTATGGTTTGTTTCCTCTTCAAGTAGCCCTACACACAGACTGTGGAAAAGCACTTTCATTGAGAGGGGTTGCCAATCTTCTAAGAAATAACGAGTTTCCGAAATACCAGCAAATATTTTTTCACCCAATATTGATGATACTTGTTGCTAATGATCAGTACACAAATCCCACTTGGCTCACCAAATTTTGTTCTTCTAGTTGAAGCTTTCGTCTACAGTAGCGGTTTTTATATTTAGGTTTCCCTCTGTTCTCTCCTATATAGATAGATGAATTTGGAACTCTAAATCCAACATGGTTTGTAGTAGCTCTTTGAAACTTGACAAAATAAAGGAGTTCTCAGTTTTGTTTCTATGGTTTGTTTCCTCTTCAATAAGCCCTAGGCACAGACTGTGGAAAAGCACTTTCATTGAGAGGGGTTGCCAAGCTTCTAAGAAATAACGAGTTTCCGAAATACCAGCAAATATTTTTTCACCCAATCTTCATGATACTTGTTTCTAATGATCAGTACACAAATCCCACTTGGCTCACCAAATTTTGTTCTTCTAAGTTGAAGCGTTCGTCTACAGTAGCAGTTTTTATATTTAGGTTTCCCTCTGTTCTCTCCTATTTAGACAGATGAATTTGGAACTCTAAATCCAACATGGTTTTTAGTAGCAGTTTGAAACTTGACAAAATAAAGGAGTTCTCAGTTTTGTCTCTATGATTTGTTTCCTCTTCAAGTAGCCCTAGGCACAGACTGTGGAAAAGCACTTTCATTGAGAGGGGTTGCCAAGCTTCTAAGAAATTACGAGTTTCCGAAATACCAGCAAATATTTTTTCACCCAATCTTGATGATACTTGGTGGTAATGATCAGTACAGAAATCCCACTTTGCTCACCAAATTTTGTTCTTCTAGGTTGAAGCATTCGTCTACAGTAGCAGTTTTTATATTTAGGTTTCCCTCTGTTCTCTCCTATTTAGACAGATGAATTTGGAACTCTAAATCCAACATGGTTTTTAGTAGCAGTTTGAAACTTGACAAAATAAAGCAGTTCTCAGTTTTGTCTCTATGATTTGTTTCCTCTTCAAGTAGCCCTAGGCACAGACTGTGGAAAAGCACTTTCATTGAGAGGGGTTGCCAAGCTTCTAAGAAATTACGAGTTTCCGAAATACCAGCAAATATTTTTTCAGCTAATCTTGATGATACTTGTTGCTGAAGATCAGTATACAAATCCCACTTGGCTCACCAAATTCTGTTCTTCTAGGTTGAAGCGTTCTTCTACAGTAGCAGTTTTTATATTTAGGTTTCCCTCTGTTCTCTCCTATATAAATAGATGAATTTGGAACTCTAAATCCAACATGGTTTGTAGTAGCTCTTTGAAACTTGACAAAATAAAGGAGTTCTCAGTTTTGTCTCTATGGTTTGTTTCCTCTTTAAGTAGCCCTAGGCACAGACTGAGGAAAAGCACTTTCATTGAGAGGGGTTGCCAAGCTTCTAAGAAATAACGAGTTTCCGAAATACCAGCAAATATTTTTTCACCCAATCTTGATGATCCTTGGTGGTAATGATCATTACACAAATCCCACTTGGCTCACCAAATTTTGTTCTTCTAGGTTGAAGCGTTCGTCTACAGTAGCAGTTTTTATATTTAGGTTTCCCTCTGTTCTCTCCTCTATAGATAGATGAATTTGGAACTCTAAATCCAACATGGATTGTAGTAGCTCTTTGAAACTTGACAAAATAAAGGAGTTCTCATTTTTGTCTCTTTGGTTTGTTTCCTTTTCAAGTAGCCCTAGGCACAGACTGTGGAAAAGCACTTTCATTGAGAGGGGTTGCCAAGCTTCTAAGAAATAACGAGTTTCCGAAATACCAGCAAATATTTTTTCACCCAATCTTGATGATAATTGGTGGTAATGATCAGGACACAAATCCCACTTGGCTCACCAAATTTTGTTCTTCTAGGTTGAAGCGTTCGTCTACAGTAGCATTTTTTATATTTAGGTTTCACTCTGTTCTCTCATATATAGATAGATGAATTTGGAACTCTAAATCCAACATGGTTTGTAGTAGCTCTTTGAAACTTGACAAAATAAAGGAGTTCTCAGTTTTGTCTCTATGGTTTGATTCATCTTCAAGTAGCCCTAGGCACAGACTATGGAAAAGCACTTTCATTGAGAGGGGTTGCCAAGCTTCTGAGAAATTACGAATTTCCGAAATACCAGCAAATATTTTTTCACCCAATCTTGATGATACTTGGTGGTAAGGATCAGTACACAAATCCCACTTTGCTCACCAAATTTTGTTCTTCTAGGTTGAAGCGTTCGTGTACAGTATCAGTTTTTATATTTAGGTTTCTCTCTGTTCTCTCCTATATAGATAGATGAATTTGGAACTCTAATTCCAACATGGATTGTAGTAGCTCTTTGAAACTTGACAAAATAAAGGAGTTCTCAGTTTTGTCTCTATGGTTTGTTTCGTCTTCAAGTAGCCCAAGGCACAGACTGTGGAAGCACTTTCATTGAGATGGGTTGCCAAGCTTCTAAGAAATAACAGGTTTCCGAAATACCAGCAAATATTTTTTCACCCAATCTTGATGATACTTGGTGGTAATGATCAGTACAGAAATCCCACTTTGCTCACCAAATTTTGTTCTTCTAGGTTGAAGCATTCGTCTACAGTAGCAGTTTTTATATTTAGGTTTCCCTCTGTTCTCTCCTATTTAGACAGATGAATTTGGAATTCTAAATCCAACATGGTTTTTAGTAGCTCTTTGAAACTTGACAATATAAAAAAGTTCTCAGTTTTGTCTCTATGGTTTGTTTCCTCTTTAAGTAGCCCTATGCACAGACTGAGGAAAAGCACTTTCATTGAGAGGGGTTGCCAAGCTTCTAAGAAATAACGAGTTTCCGAAATACCAGCAAATATTTTTTCACCCAATCTTGATGATACTTGGTGGTAATGATCAGTACACAGATCCCACTTGGCTCACCAAATTTTGTTCTTCTAGGTTGAAGCGTTCGTCTACAGTAGCAGTTTTTATATTTAGGTTTCCCTCTGTTTTCTCCTATAGAGATAGATGAATTTGGAACTCTAAATCCAACATGGTTTGTAGTAGCTCTTCGAAACTTGACAAAATAAAGGAGTTCTCAGTTTTGTTTCTATGGTTTGTTTCTTTTTCAATAAGCCCTAGGCACAGACTGTGGAAAAGCACTTTCATTGAGAGGGGTTGCCAAGCTTCTAAGAAAGAACGAGTTTCCGAAATACCAGCAAATATTTTTTCACCGAATCTTCATGATACTTGTTGCTAATGATCAGTACACAAATCCCACTTGGCTCACCAAATTTTGTTCTTCTAAGTTGAGGCGTTCGTCTACAGTAGCAGTTTTTATATTTAGGTTTCTCTCTGTTCTCTCCTATATAGATTGATGAATTTGGAACTCTTAATCCAACATGGTTTATAGTAGCTCTTTGAAACTTGACAAAATAAAGGAGTTCTCAGTTTTGTCTCTATGGTTTGTTCCCTCTTCAAGTAGCCCTAGGCACAGACTGTGGAAAAGCACTTTCATTGAGAGGGGTATCCAAGCTTCTGAGAAATTACAAATTTCCGAAATACCAGCAAATATTTTTTCACCCAATCTTGATGATACTTGGTGGTAATGATCAGTACACAAATCCCACTTGGCTCACCAAATTTTGTTCTTCTAGGTTGAAGCGGTCGTCTACAGTAGCAGTTTTTATATTTAGGTTTCCCTCTTTTCTCTTCTATATAGATAGATGAATTTGGAACTCTAAATCCAACATGGTTTGTAGTAGCTCTTTGAAACTTGACAAAATAAAGGAGTTCTCAGTTTTGTCTGTATGGTTTGTTTCCTCTTCTTGTAGCCCTAGGCAAACACTGTGGAAAAGCACTTTCATTGAGAGGGGTTGCCAAGCTTCTAAGAAATAACGAGTTTCCGAAATACCAGCAAATACTTTTTCACCCAATCGTGATGATACTTGGTGGTAATGATCAGTACACAAGTCCCACTTGGCTCACCAAATTTTGTTCTTCTAGGTTGAAGTGTTCGTCTACAGAAGCAGTTTTTATATTTAGGTTTCCCTCTGTTCTGTCCTATATAGATATATGAATTTGGATCTCTAAATCCAACATGGTTTGTAGTAGCTCTTTGAAACTTGACAAAATAAAGGAGTTCTCAGTTTTGTTTCTATGTTTTGTTTCCTCTTCAAGTAGCCATAGGCACAGACTGTGGAAAAGCACTTTCATTGAGAGTGGTTGCCAGGCTTCTAAGAAATTACAAGTGTCCGAAATACCAGCAAATATTTTTTCACCCAATCTTGATGATACTTGGTGGTAATGATCAGTACACAAATCCCACTAGGCTCACCAAATTTTGTTCTTCTAGGTTGAAGCGTTCGTCTACATTAGCTGTTTTTATATTTAGGTTTCTCTCCGTTCTCTCCTATATAGATAGATGAATTTGGAACTCTAAATCCAACATGGTTTGTAGTAGCTCTTTGAAACTTGAAAAAATAAAGGAGTTCTCAGTTTTGTCTCTATGGTTTGTTTCCTCTTCAAGTAGCCCTAGGCACAGACTGTGGAAAAGCACTTTCATTGAGAGGGGTTGCCAAGCTTCTAAGAAATAACGAGTTTCCGAAATACCAGCAAAAATTTTTTCAACCAATCTTGATGATACTTGGTGGTAATGATCAGTACACAGATCCCACTTGGCTCACCAAATTTTGTTCTTCTAGGTTGAAGCGTTCGTCTACAGTAGCAGTTTTTATATTTAGGTTTCACTCTGTTCTCTCATATATAGATAGATGAATTAGGAACTCTAAATCCAACAGGGTTTATAGTAGCTCTTTGAAACTTGACAAAATAAAGTAGTTCTCAGTTTTCTCTCTATGGTTTGTTTCCTCTTCAAGTAGCCATAGGCACAGAATGTGGAAAAGCACTTTCATTTAGAGGGGTTGCCAAGCTTCTAAGAAATAACGAGTTTCCAAAATACCAGCAAATATTTTTTCACCCAATCTTGATGATACTTGGTGGTAATGATCAGTACACAAATCCCACTTGGCTCACCAAATTTTGTTCTTCTAGGTTGAAGCGTTCGTCTACAGTAGCAGTTTTTATATTTAGGTTTCACTCTGTTCTCTCATATATAGATAGATGAATTTGGAACACTAAATCCAACATGGTTTGTAATAGCTCTTTGGAACTTGACAAAATAAAGGTTTTCTCAATTTTGTCTCTATGGTTTGTTTCCTCTTCAAGTAGCCCTATGCACAGACTGTGGAAAAGCACTTTCACGGAGCGTGGTTGCCAATTTCTAAGAAATTACAAGTTTCCGAAACACCAGCAAATATTTTTTCACCCAATCTTGATGATACTAGGTGGTAATGATCAGTACACAAATCCCACTTGGCTCACCAAATTTTGTTCTTCTAGGTTGAAGCGTTCGTTTACAGTAGCAATTTTTATATTTAGGTTTCTCTCTGTTCTCTCCTATATAGATAGATGAATTTGGAACTCTAAATCCAACATGGATAGTAGTAGCTCTTTGAAACTTGACAAAATAAAGGAGTTCTCAGTTTTGTCTCTATGGTTTGTTTCCTCTTCAAGTAGCCCTAGGCACAGACTGTGGAAAACCACTTTCATTGAGAGTGGTTGCCAAGCTTCTAAGAAATTACAAGTTTCCAAAACACCAGCAAATATTTTTTCACCCAATCTTGATGATACTTGGTGGTAATGATCAGTACACAAATCACACTTGGCTCACCAAATTTTGTTCTTCTAGGTTGAAACGTTCGTCTACAATAGTAGTTTTTATATTTAGGATTCCCTCTGTTCTCTCCTGTATAGATAGATGAATTTGGAACTCTAAATCCAACATGGTTTGTAGTAGCTCTTTGAAACTTGACAAAATAAAGGAGTTCTCAGTTTTGTTTCTATGTTTTGTTTCCTCTTCAAGTAGCCCTAGGCACAGACTGAGGAAAAGCACTTTCATTGAGAGGGGTTGCCAAGCTTCTAAGAAATAACGAGTTTCCGAAATACCAGCAAATATTTTTTCACCCAATCTTGATGATACTTGGTGGTAATGATCAGTACACAAATCCCACTTGGCTCACCAAATTTTGTTCTTCTAGGTTGAAGCGTTCGTCTACAGTAGCAGTTTTTATATTTAGGTTTCCCTCTGTTCTCTCCTATATAGATAGATGAATTTGGAACTCTAAATCCAACATGGTTTGTAGTAGCTCTTTGAAACTTCACAAAATAAAGGAGATCTCAGTTTTTTCTGTATGGTTTGTTTCCTCTTCTTGTAGCCCTAGGCACAGACTGTGGAAAAGCACTTTCATTGAGAGGGGTTGCCAGGCTTCTAAGAAATTACAAGTTTCCGAAATACCAGCAATATTTTTTCACCCAATCTTGATGATACTTGGTGGTAATGATCAGTACACAAATCCCACTAGGCTCACCAAATTTTGTTCTTCTAGGTTGAAGCGTTCGTCTACAGTAGCTGTTTTTATATTTAGGTTTCTCTCTGTTCTCTCCCATATAGATAGATGAATTTGGAACTCTAAATCCAACATGGTTTGTAGTAGCTCTTTGAAACTTGAAAAAATAAAGGAGTTCTCAGTTTTGTCTCTATGGTTTGTTTCCTCTTCAAGTAGCCCTAGGCACAGACTGTGGAAAAGCACTTTCATTGAGAGGGGTTGCCAAGCTTCTAAGAAATAACGAGTTTCCGAAATACCAGCAAAAATTTTTTCAACCAATCTTGATGATACTTGGTGGTAATGATCAGTACACAGATCCCACTTGGCTCACCAAATTTTGTTCTTCTAGGTTGAAGCGTTCGTCTACAGTAGCAGTTTTTATATTTAGTTTCCCTCTGTTCTCTCATATATAGATAGATGAATTTGGAACACTAAATCCAACATGGTTTCTAGTAGCTCTTTGGAACTTGACAAAATAAAGGTTTTCTCAATTTTGCCTCTATGGTTTGTTTCCTCTTCAAGTAGCCCTAGGCACAGACTGTGGAAAAGCACTTTCACTGAGCGTGGTTGCCAATTTCTAAGAAATTACAAGTTTCCGAAACACCAGCAAATATTTTTTCGCCCAATCTTGATGATACTAGGTGGTAATGATCAGTACACAAATCCCACTTGGCTCACCAAATTTTGTTCTTCTAGGTTGAAGCGTTCGTTTACAGTAGCAGTTTTTATATTTAGGTTTCTCTCTGTTCTCTCCTATATAGATAGATGAATTTGGAACTCTAAATCCAACATGGATAGTAGTAGCTCTTTGAAACTTGACAAAATAAAGGAGTTCTCAGTTTTCTCTCTATGGTTTGTTTCCTCTTCAAGTAGCCCTAGGCACAGACTGTGGAAAAGCACTTTCATTGAGAGTGATTGCCAAACTTCTAAGAAATTACAAGTTTCCGAAACAACAGCAAATATTTTTTCACACAATCTTGATGATAGTTGGTGGTAATGATCAGTACACCAATCCCACTTGGCTCACAAAATTTTGTTCTTCAAGGTTGAAGCGTTCGTCTACAGTAGGAGTTTTTATATTTAGGTTTCACTCTGTACTCTCATATATAGATAGATGAATTTGGAACACTAAATCCAACATGGTTTGTAGTAGCTCTTTGGAACTTGACAAAATAAAGGTTTTCTCAGTTTTTTCTCTATGGTTTGTTTCCTCTTCAAGTAGCCCTAGGCACAGACTGTGGAAAAGGACTTTCACGGAGCGTGGTTGCCAATTTCTAAGAAATTACAAGTTTCCGAAACACCAGCAAATATTTTTTCTCCCAATCTTGATGATACTAGGTGGTAATGATCAGTACACAAATCCCACTTGGCTCACCAAATTTTGTTCTTCTAGGTTGAAGCGTTCGTTTACAGTAGCAGTTTTTATATTTAGGTTTCTCTCTGTTCTCGCCTATATAGATAGATGAATTTGGAACTCTAAATCCAACATGGATAGTAGTAGCTCTTTGAAACTTGACAAAATAAAGGAGTTCTCAGTTTTGTCTCTATGGTTTGTTTCCTCTTCAAGTAGCCCGAGGCACAGACTGTGGAAAAGCACTTTCATTGAGAGTGGTTGCCAAGCTTCTAAGAAATTACAAGTTTCCGAAACAACAGCAAATATTTTTTAACCCAATCTTGATGATACTTGGTGGTAATGATCAGTACACAAGTCCCACTTGGCTCACCAAATTTTGTTCTTCTAGGTTGAAGAGTTCGTCTACAGAAGCAGTTTTTATATTTAGGTTTCCCTCTGTTCTGTCCTATATAGATATATGAATTTGGAACTCTAAATCCAACATGGTTTGTAGTAGCTCTTTGAAACTTGACAAAATAAAGGAGTTCTCAGTTTTGTTTCTATGTTTTGTTTCCTCTTCAAGTAGCCATAGGCACAGACTGTGGAAAAGCACTTTCATTGAGAGTGGTTGCCAGGCTTCTAAGAAATTACAAGTATCCGAAATACCAGCAAATATTTTTTCACCCAATCTTGATGATACTTGGTGGTAATGATCAGTACACAAATCCCACTAGGCTCACCAAACTTTGTTCTTCTAGGTTGAAGCGTTCGTCTACAGTAGCTGTTTTTATATTTAGGTTTCTCTCCGTTCTCTTCTATATAGATAGATGAATTTGGAACTCTAAATCCAACATGGATTATAGTAGCTCTTTGAAACTTGACAAAATAAAGGAGTTCTCAGTTTTGTCTCTATGGTTTGTTTCTTCTTCAAGTAGCCGAAGCACAGACTGTGGAATAGCACTTTCTTTGAGAGGGGTTGCCAAGCTTCTAAGAAATTACGAGTTTCCGAAATACCAGCAAATATTTTTTTCACCCAATCTTGATGATACTTGGTGGTAATGATCAGTACAGAAATCCCACTTTGCTCACAAAATTTTGTTCTTCTAGGTTGAAGCATTCGTCTACAGTAGCAGTTTTTATATTTAGGTTTCCCTCTGTTCTCTCCTATTTAGATAGATGAATTTGGAACTCTAAATTCAACATGGTTTTTAGTAGCTCTTTGAAACTTGACAAAATAAAGGAGTTCTCAGTTTTGTCTCTATGGTTTGTTTCCTCTTCAAGTAGCCCTAGGCACAGACTGTGGAAAAGCAATTTCATTGAGAGTGGTTGCCAAGCTTCTAAGAAATAATGAGTTTCCGAAATACCAGCAAATATGTTTTCAGCCAATCTTGATGATACTTGTTGCTGATGATCAGTACACAAATCCCACTTGGCTCACCAAATTCTGTTCTTCTAGGTTGAAGCGTTCGTCTACAGTTGCAGTTTTTATATTTAGGTTTCCGTCTGTTTTCTCCTATATAGATAGATGAATTTGGAACTCTAAATCCAACATGTTTTGTAGTAGCTCTTTGAAACTTGACAAAATAAAGGAGTTCTCAGTTTTGTCTCTATGGTTTGTTTCCTCTTCAAGTAGCCCTAGGCACAGACTGTGGAAAAGCACTTTCATTGAGAGGGGTTGCCAAGCTTCTAAGAAATTACGAGTTTCCGAAATACCAGCAAATATTTTTTCACCCAATCTTGATGATACTTGTTGGAATGATCAGTACACAAATCCCACTTGGCTCACCAAATTTTGTTCTTCTAGGTTGAAGCGTTCGTCTACAGTAGCAGTTTTTATATTTAGGTTTCCCTCTGTTTTCTCCTATATAGATAGATGAATTTGGAACTCTAAATCCAACATGGTTTGTACTAGCTCTTTGAAACTTGACAAAATAAAGGAGTTCTCAGTTTTTTCTGTACGGTTTGTTTCCTCTTCTTGTAGCCCTAGGCACAGACTGTGGAAAAGCACTTTCATTGAGAGGGGTTGCCAAGCTTCTAAGAAATAACGAGTTTCCGAAATACCAGCAAATATTTTTTCACCCAATCTTGGTGATACTTGGTGGTAATGATCAGTACACAAATCCCACTTGGCTCACCAAATTTTGTTCTCCTAGGTTGAAGCGTTCGTCTACAGTAGCAGTTTTTATATTTAGGTTTCACTCTGTTCTCTCATATATAGATAGATGAATTTGGAACTCTAAATCCAACATGGTTTGTAGTAGCTCTTTGAAACTTGACAAAATGAAGGAGTTCTCAGTTTTGTCTCTATGGTTTGATTCATCTTCAAGTAGCCCTAGGCACAGACTGTGGAAAAGCACTTTCATTGAGAGGGGTTGCCAAGCTTCTGAGAAATTACAAATTTCCGAAATACCAGCAAATATTTTTTCACCCAATCTTGATGATACTTGGTGGTAAGGATCAGTACACAAATCCCACTTTGCTCACCAAATTTTGTTCTTCTAGGTTGAAGCTTTCGTCTACAGTAGCAGTTTTTATATTTAGGTTTCCCTCTGTTCTCTCCTATATAGATAGATGAATTTGGAACTCTAAATCCAACATGGTTTGTAGTAGCTCTTTGAAACTTCACAAAATAAAGGAATTCTGAGTTTTATCTCTGTGGTTTGTTTCCTCTTCAAGTAGCCCTAGGCACAGAATGTGGAAAAAAACTTTCATTGAGAGGGGTTGCCACGCTTCTAAGAAATAACGAGTTTCCGAAATACCAGCAAATATTTTTTCACCCAATCTTGATGACACTTGGTGGTAATGATCAGTACACAAATCCCACTTGGCTCACCAAATTTTGTTCTTCTAGTTTGAAGCTTTCGTCTACAGTAGCAGTTTTTATATTTAGGTTTCCCTATGTTCTCTCCTATATAGATAGATGAATTTGGAACTCTAAATCCAACATGGTTTGTAGTAGCTCTTTGAAACTTCACAAAATAAAGGAGTTCTGAGTTTTGTCTCTGTGGTTGTTTCCTCTTCAAGTAGCCCTAGGCACAGAGTGTGGAAAACCACTTTCATTGAGAGGGGTTGCCACGCTTCTAAGAAATAACGAGTTTCCGAAATACCAGCAAATATTTTTTCACCCAATCTTGATGATACTTGTTGCTAATGATCAGTACACAAATCCCACTTGGCTCACCAAATTTTGTTCTTCTAGGTTGAAGCGTTCGTCTACAGTAGCAGTTTTTATATTTAGGTTTCTCTCTGTTCTCTCCTATATAGATAGATGAATTTGGAACTCTAAATCCAACATGGATTGTAGTAGCTCTTTGAAACTTGACAAAATAAAGGAGTTCTCAGTTTTGTCTCTATGGTTTGTTTCCTCTTCAAGTAGCCCTAGGCACAGACTGTGGAAGCACTTTCATTGAGATGGGTTGCAAAGCTTCTAAGAAATAACGGGTTTTCAAAATACCAGCAAATATTTTTTCACCCAATCTTGATGATACTTGGTGGTAATGATCATTACACAAATCTCACTTGGCTCACCAAATTTTGTTCTTGTAGGTTGAAGCGTTCGTCTAAGTAGCAGTTTTTATATTTGGGTTTCTCTCTGTTCTCTCCTATATAGATAGATGAATTTGGAACTCTAAATCCAACATGGATTGTAGTAGCTCTTTGAAACTTGAAAAAATAAAGGAGTTCTCAGTATTATCTCTATGGTTTGTTTCCTCGTCAAGTAGCCCTAGGCACAGACTGTGGAAAAGCACTTTCATTGAGAGGGGTTGCCAAGCTTCTAAGAAATAACGAGTTTCCGAAATACCAGCAAATATTTTTTCACCCAATCTTGATGATACTTGGTGGTAATGATCAGTACACAGATCCCACTTGGCTCACCAAATTTTGTTCTTCTAGGTTGAAGCGTTCATCTACAGTAGTCGTTTTTATATTTAGGTTTCACTCTGTTCTCTCATATATAGATAGATGAATTTGGAACTCTAAATACAACATGGTTTGTAGTAGCTCTTTGAAACTTGACAAAATAAAGGAGTTCTGAGTTTTGTCTCTGTGGTTTGTTTCCTCTTCAAGTAGCCCTAGGCAAAGACTGTGGAAAACCCTTTTCATTGAGAGGGGTTGCCACGCTTCTAAGAAATAACGAGTTTCCGAAATACCAGCATATATTTTTTCACCCAATCTTGATGATACTTGTTGCTAATGATCAGTACACAAATCATACTTGGCTCACCAAATTTAGTTTTCTAGGTTGAAGCGTTCATCTACAGTAGCAGTTTTTATATTTAGGATTCTCTCTGTTCTCTCCTATAGATAGATGAATTTGGAACTCTAAATCCAACATGGATTGTAGTAGCTCTTTGAAACTTGACAAAATAAAGGAGTTCTCAGTTTTGTCTCTATGGTTTGTTTCCTCTTCAAGTAGCTCTAGGCACAGACTGTGGAAGCACTTTCATTGAGATGGGTGGCCAAGCTTCTAAGAAATAACGTGTTTTCAAAATACCAGCAAATATTTTTTCACCCAATCTTGATGATACTTGGTGGTAATGATCAGTACACAAATCTCACTTGGCTCACCAAATTTTGTTCTTCTAGGTTGAAGCGTTCGTCTACAGTAGCAGTTTTTATATTTGGGTTTCTCTCTGTTCTCTCCTATATAGATAGATGAATTTGGAACTCTAAATCCAACATGGATTGTAGCAGCTCTTTGAAACTTGACAAAATAAAGGAGTTCTCAGTTTTGTCTGTATGGTTTGTTTCCTCTTCAAGTAGCCCTAGTCACAGACTGTGGAAAAGCACTTTCATTGAGAGGGTTGCCAAGCTTTTAAGAAATTACTATTTTCTGAAATACCAGCAATATTTTTTCACCCAATCTTTGTGATACTTGTTGCTAATGATCAGTACACAAATCCCACTTGGCTCACCAAATTTTGTTCTTCTAGGTTGAAGCGTTCGTATACAGTAGCAGTTTTTATATCTAGGTTTCCCTCTGTTCTCTCCTATATAGATAGATGAATTTGGAACTCTAAATCCAACATGGTTTGTAGTAGCTCTTTGAAACTTGACAAAATAAAGGAGTTCTCAGTTTTGTCTCTATGGTTTGTTTCTTCTTCAAGTAGCCGAAGCACAGACTGTGGAAAAGCACTTTCTTTGAGAGGGGTTGCCAAGCTTCTAAGAAATTACGAGTTTCCGAAATACCAGCAAATATTTCTTTCACCCAATCTTGATGATACTTGGTGGTAATGATCAGTACAGAAATCCCACTTTGCTCACAAAATTTTTTTCTTCTAGGTTGAAGCATTCGTCTACAGTAGCAGTTTTTATATTTAGGTTTCCCTCTGTTCTCTCCTATTTAGATAGATGAATTTGGAACTCTAAATCCAACATGGTTTTTAGTAGCTCTTTGAAACTTGACAAAATAAAGGAGTTCTCAGTTTTGTCTCTCTGGTTTGTTTCCTCTTCAAGTAGCCCTAGGCACAGACTGTGGAAAAGCAATTTCATTGAGAGTGGTTGCCAAGCTTCTAAGAAATAATGAGTTTCCGAAATACCAGCAAATATGTTTTAGGCCAATCTTGATGATACTTGTTACTGATGATCAGTACACAAATCCCACTTGGCTCACCAATTTCTGTTCTTCTAGGTTGAAGCGTTCGTCTACAGTTGCAGTTTTTATATTTAGGTTTCCGTCTGTTTTCTCCTATATAGATAGATGAATTTGGAACTCTAAATCCAACATGTTTTGTAGTAGCTCTTTCAAACGTGACAAAATAAAGGAGTTCTCAGTTTTGTCTCTATGGTTTGTTTCCTCTTCAAGTAGCCCTAGGCACAGACTGTGGAAAAGCACTTTCATTGAGAGGGGTTGCCAAGCTTCTAAGAAATTACGAGTTTCCGAAATACCAGCAAATATTTTTTCACCAAATCTTGATGATACTTTGCGGTAATGATCAGTACACAAATCCCACTTGGCTCACCAAATTTTGTTCTTCTAGGTTGAAGCGTTCGTCTACAGTAGCAGTTTTTATATTTAGGTTTCCCTCTGTTCTCTCCTATATAGATAGATGAATTTGGAACTCTAAATCCAACATGGTTTGTACTAGCTCTTTGAAACTTGACAAAATAAAGGAGTTCTCAGTTTTCTCTGTACGGTTTGTTTCCTCTTCTTGTAGCCCTAGGCACAGACTGTGGAAAAGCACTTTCATTGAGAGGGGTTGCCAAGCTTCTAAAAAATTACGAGTTTCCGAAATACCAGCAAATATTGTTTCACCCAATCTTGATGATACTTGGTGGTAATGATCAGTACACAAATCCCACTTTGCTCACCAAATTTTGTTCTTCTAGGTTGAAGCATTCGTCTACAGTAGCAGTTTTTATATTTAGGTTTCCCTCTGTTCTCTCCTATTTAGATAGATGAATTTGGAACTCTAAATCCAACATGGTTTGTAATAGCTCTTTGATACTTGACAAAATAAAGGAGTTTACAGTTTTGTCTCTATGGTTTGTTTCCTCTTCAAATAGCCCTAGTCACAGAGTGTGGAAAACCACTTTCATTGAGAGGGGTTGCCACGCTTCTAAGAAATAACGAGTTTCCGAAATACCAGCAAATATTTTTTCACCCAATCTTCATGACACTTGGTGGTAATGATCAGTACACAAATCCCACTTGGCTCACCAAATTTTGTTCTTCTAGTTTGAAGCTTTCGTCTACAGTAGCAGTTTTTATATTTAGGTTTCCCTATGTTCTCTCCTATATAGATAGATGAATTTGGAACTCTAAATCCAACATGGTTTGTAGTAGCTCTTTGAAACTTCACAAAATAAAGGAGTTCTGAGTTTTGTCTCTGTGGTTGTTTCCTCTTCAAGTAGCCCTAGGCACAGAGTGTGGAAAACCACTTTCATTGAGAGGGGTTGCCACGCTTCTAAGAAATAACGAGTTTCCGAAATACCAGCAAATATTTTTTCACCCAATCTTGATGATACTTGTTGCTAATGATCAGTACACAAATCCCACTTGGCTCACCAAATTTTGTTCTTCTAGGTTGAAGCGTTCGTCTACAGTAGCAGTTTTTATATTTAGGTTTCTCTCTGTTCTCTCCTATATAGATAGATGAATTTGGAACTCTAAATCCAACATGGATTGTAGTAGCTCTTTGAAACTTGACAAAATAAAGGAGTTCTCAGTTTTGTCTCTATGGTTTGTTTCCTCTTCAAGTAGCCCTAGGCACAGACTGTGGAAGCACTTACATTGAGATGGGTTGCAAAGCTTCTAAGAAATAACGGGTTTTCAAAATACCAGCAAATATTTTTTCACCCAATCTTGATGATACTTGGTGGTAATGATCATTACACAAATCTCACTTGGCTCACCAAATTTTGTTCTTGTAGGTTGAAGCGTTCGTCTAAGTAGCAGTTTTTATATTTGGGTTTCTCTCTGTTCTCTCCTATATAGATAGATGAATTTGGAACTCTAAATCCAACATGGATTGTAGTAGCTCTTTGAAACTTGAAAAAATAAAGGAGTTCTCAGTATTATCTCTATCTTTTGTTTTCCTCGTCAAGTAGCCCTAGGCACAGACTGTGGAAAAGCACTTTCATTGAGAGGGGTTGCCAAGCTTCTAAGAAATAACGAGTTTCCGAAATACCAGCAAATATTTTTTCACCCAATCTTGATGATACTTGGTGGTAATGATCAGTACACAGATCCCACTTGGCTCACCAAATTTTGTTCTTCTAGGTTGAAGCGTTCATCTACAGTAGTCGTTTTTATATTTAGGTTTCACTCTGTTCTCTCATATATAGATAGATGAATTTGGAACTCTAAATCCAACATGGTTTGTAGTAGCTCTTTGAAACTTGACAAAATAAAGGAGTTCTCAGTTTTGTCTCTATGGTTTGTTTCTTCTTCAAGTAGCCGAAGCACAGACTGTGGAAAAGCACTTTCTTTGAGAGGGGTTGCCAAGCTTCTAAGAAATTACGAGTTTCCGAAATACCAGCAAATATTTCTTTCACCCAATCTTGATGATACTTGGTGGTAATGATCAGTACAGAAATCCCACTTTGCTCACAAAATTTTTTTCTTCTAGGTTGAAGCATTCGTCTACAGTAGCAGTTTTTATATTTAGGTTTCCCTCTGTTCTCTCCTATTTAGATAGATGAATTTGGAACTCTAAATCCAACATGGTTTTTAGTAGCTCTTTGAAACTTGACAAAATAAAGGAGTTCTCAGTTTTGTCTCTATGGTTTGTTTCCTCTTCAAGTAGCCCTAGGCACAGACTGTGGAAAAGCAATTTCATTGAGAGTGGTTGCCAAGCTTCTAAGAAATAATGAGTTTCCGAAATACCAGCAAATATGTTTTAGGCCAATCTTGATGATACTTGTTACTGATGATCAGTACACAAATCCCACTTGGCTCACCAATTTCTGTTCTTCTAGGTTGAAGCGTTCGTCTACAGTTGCAGTTTTTATATTTAGGTTTCCGTCTGTTTTCTCCTATATAGATAGATGAATTTGGAACTCTAAATCCAACATGTTTTGTAGTAGCTCTTTCAAACGTGACAAAATAAAGGAGTTCTCAGTTTTGTCTCTATGGTTTGTTTCCTCTTCAAGTAGCCCTAGGCACAGACTGTGGAAAAGCACTTTCATTGAGAGGGGTTGCCAAGCTTCTAAGAAATTACGAGTTTCCGAAATACCAGCAAATATTTTTTCACCAAATCTTGATGATACTTTGCGGTAATGATCAGTACACAAATCCCACTTGGCTCACCAAATTTTGTTCTTCTAGGTTGAAGCGTTCGTCTACAGTAGCAGTTTTTATATTTAGGTTTCCCTCTGTTCTCTCCTATATAGATAGATGAATTTGGAACTCTAAATCCAACATGGTTTGTACTAGCTCTTTGAAACTTGACAAAATAAAGGAGTTCTCAGTTTTCTCTGTACGGTTTGTTTCCTCTTCTTGTAGCCCTAGGCACAGACTGTGGAAAAGCACTTTCATTGAGAGGGGTTGCCAAGCTTCTAAAAAATTACGAGTTTCCGAAATACCAGCAAATATTGTTTCACCCAATCTTGATGATACTTGGTGGTAATGATCAGTACACAAATCCCACTTTGCTCACCAAATTTTGTTCTTCTAGGTTGAAGCATTCGTCTACAGTAGCAGTTTTTATATTTAGGTTTCCCTCTGTTCTCTCCTATTTAGATAGATGAATTTGGAACTCTAAATCCAACATGGTTTGTAATAGCTCTTTGATACTTGACAAAATAAAGGAGTTTACAGTTTTGTCTCTATGGTTTGTTTCCTCTTCAAATAGCCCTAGTCACAGAGTGTGGAAAACCACTTTCATTGAGAGGGGTTGCCACGCTTCTAAGAAATAACGAGTTTCCCAAATACCAGCAAATATTTTTTCACCCAATCTTGATGATACTTGTTGCTAATGATCAGTACACAAATCCCACTTGGCTCACCAAATTTTGTTCTTCTAGGTTGAAGCGTTCGTCTACAGTAGCAGTTTTTATATTTAGGTTTCTCTCTGTTCTCTCCTATATAGATAGATGAATTTGGAACTCTAATTCCAACATGGATTGTAGTAGCTCTTTGAAACTTGACAAAATAAAGGAGTTCTCAGTTTTGTCTCTATGGTTTGTTTCGTCTTCAAGTAGCCCAAGGCACAGACTGTGGAAGCACTTTCATTGAGATGGGTTGCCAAGCTTCTAAGAAATAACGATTTTCCAAAATACCAGCAAATATTTTTCACCCAGTCTTGATGATACTTTGTGGTAATGATCAGTACACCAATCCCACTTGGCTCACCAAATTTTGTTCTTCTAGGTTGAAGTGTTCGTCTAAATAGCAGTTTTTATATTTAGGTTTACCTCTTTTTTCTCCTGTATAGACAGATGAATTTGGAACTCTAAATCCAACATGGTTTGTACTAGCTCTTTGAAACTTGAAAAATAAAAGCGTTCTCAGTTTTGTCTCTATGGATTGTTTCCTCTTCTCTTAGCCCTAGGCACAGACTGTGGAAAATCACTTTCATTGAGAGGGGTTGCCAAGCTTCTAAGAAATAACGAGTTTCCGAAATACCAGCAAATATTTTTTCACACAATCTTGATGATACTTGTTGCTAATGATCAGTACACAAATCCCACTTGGCTCACCAAATTTTGTTCTTCTAGGTTGAAGCGTTCGTCTACAATAGCAGTATTTATATTTAGGTTTCACTCTGATCTCTTATATATAGATAGATGAATTTGGAACTCTAAATCCAATATGGTTTGTAATAGCTCTTTGCTACTTGACAAAATAAAGGAGTTTCAGTTTTGTCTCTATGGTTTGTTTCCTCTTCAAATAGCCCTAGTCAAGGACTGAGGAAAAGCACTTTCATTGAAAGGGGTTGCCAATCTTCTAAGAAATTACGAGTTTCCGAAATACCAGCAAATAGTTTTTCACCCAATCTTGATGATACTTGTTGCTAATGATCAGTACACAAATCCCACTTGACTCACCAAATTTTGTTCTTCTAGTTTGAAGCGTTCGTCTACAGTAGCAGTTTTTATATTTAGGTTTCTCTCTGTTCTCTCCTATATAGATAGATGAATTTGGAACTCTAAATCCAACATGGATTGTAGTAGCACTTTGAAACTTGACAAAATAAAGGAGTTCTCAGTTTTGTCTCTATGGTTTGTTTCCTTTTCAAGTAGCCCTAGGCACAGACTGTGGAAGCACTTACATTGAGATGGGTTGCCAAGCTTCTAAGAAATAACGTGTTTTCAAAATACCAGAAAATATTTTTTCACCCAATCTTGATGATACTTGGTGGTAATGATCAGTACACAAATCTCACTTGGCTCACCAAATTTTGTTCTTCTAGGTTGAAGCGTTCGTCTACAGTAGCAGTTTTTATATTTGGGTTTCTCTCTGTTCTCTCCTATATAGATAGATGAATTTGGAACTCTAAATCCAACATGGATTGTAGTAGCTCTTTGAAACTTGACAAAATAAATGAGTTCTCAGTTTTGTCTGTATGGTTTGTTTCATCTTCAAGTAGCCCTAGTCACAGACTGTGGAAAAGCACTTTCATTGAGAGGGTTGCCAAGCTTTTAAGAAATTATTATTTTCTGAAATACCAGCAATATTTTTTCACCCAATCTTGATTATACTTGTTGCTAATGATCAGTACACAAATCCCACTTGGCTCACCAAATTTTGTTCTTCTAGGTGGAAGCGTTCGTCTACAGTAGCAGTTTTTATATCTAGGTTTCCCTCTGTTCTCTCCTATATAGAGAGATGAATTTGGAACTCTAAATCCAACATGGTTTGTAGTAGCTCTTTGAAACTTGACAAAATAAAGGAGTTCTCAGTTTTGTCTCTATGGTTTGTTTCTTCTTCAAGTAGCCGAAGCACAGACTGTGGAAAAGCACTTTCTTTGAGAGGGGTTGCCAAGCTTCTAAGAAATTACGAGTTTCCGAAATACCAGCAAATATTTTTTTCACCCAATCTTGATGATACTTGGTGGTAATGATCAGTACAGAAATCCCACTTTGCTCACAAAATTTTGTTCTTCTAGGTTGAAGCATTCGTCTACAGTAGCAGTTTTTATATTTAGGTTTCCCTCTGTTCTCTCCTATTTAGATAGATGAATTTGGAACTCTAAATCCAACATGGTTTTTAGTAGCTCTTTGAAACTTGACAAAATAAAGGAGTTCTCAGTTTTGTCTCTATGGTTTGTTTCCTTTTCAAGTAGCCCTAGGCACAGACTGTGGAAAAGCAATTTCATTGAGAGTGGTTGCCAAGCTTCTAAGAAATAATGAGTTTCCGAAATACCAGCAAATATGTTTTCAGTCAATCTTGATGATACTTGTTGCTGATGATCAGTACACAAATCCCACTTGGCTCACCAAATTCTGTTCTTCTAGGTTGAAGCGTTCGTCTACAGTTGCAGTTTTTATATTTAGGTTTCCCTCTGTTTTCTCCTATATAGATAGATGAATTTGGAACACTAAATCCAACATGTTTTGTATTAGCTCTTTGAAACGTGACAAAATAAAGGAGTTCTCAGTTTTGTCTCTATGGTTTGTTTCCTCTTCAAGTAGCCCTAGTCACAGACTGTGGAAAAGCACTTTCATTGAGAGGGGTTGCCAAGCTTCTAAGAAATTACGAGTTTCTGAAATACCAGCAAATATTTTTTCACCCAATCTTGATGATACTTTGCGGTAATGATCAGTACACAAATCAGACTTGGCTCAACAAATTTTGTTCTTCTAGGTTGAAGCGTTCGTCTACAGTAGCAGTTTTTATATTTAGGTTTCCCTCTGTTCTCTCCTATATAGATAGATGAATTTGGAACTCTAAATCCAACATGGTTTGTACTAGCTCTTTGAAACTTGACAAAATAAAGGAGTTCTCAGTTTTCTCTGTACGGTTTGTTTCCTCTTCTTGTAGCCCTAGGCACAGACTGTGGAAAAGCACTTTCATTGAGAGGGGTTGCCAAGCTTCTAAAAAATTACGAGTTTCCGAAATACCAGCAAATATTGTTTCACCCAATCTTGATGATACTTGGTGGTAATGATCAGTACACAAATCCCACTTTGCTCACCAAATTTTGTTCTTCTAGGTTGAAGCATTCGTCTACAGTAGCAGTTTTTATATTTAGGTTTCCCTCTGTTCTCTCCTATTTAGATAGATGAATTTGGAACTCTAAATCCAACATGGTTTGTAATAGCTCTTTGATACTTGACAAAATAAAGGAGTTTACAGTTTTGTCTCTATGGTTTGTTTCCTCTTCAAATAGCCCTAGTCACAGAGTGTGGAAAACCACTTTCATTGAGAGGGGTTGCCACGCTTCTAAGAAATAACGAGTTTCCCAAATACCAGCAAATATTTTTTCACCCAATCTTGATGATACTTGTTGCTAATGATCAGTACACAAATCCCACTTGGCTCACCAAATTTTGTTCTTCTAGGTTGAAGCGTTCGTCTACAGTAGCAGTTTTTATATTTAGGTTTCTCTCTGTTCTCTCCTATATAGATAGATGAATTTGGAACTCTAATTCCAACATGGATTGTAGTAGCTCTTTGAAACTTGACAAAATAAAGGAGTTCTCAGTTTTGTCTCTATGGTTTGTTTCGTCTTCAAGTAGCCCAAGGCACAGACTGTGGAAGCACTTTCATTGAGATGGGTTGCCAAGCTTCTAAGAAATAACGATTTTCCAAAATACCAGCAAATATTTTTCACCCAGTCTTGATGATACTTTGTGGTAATGATCAGTACACCAATCCCACTTGGCTCACCAAATTTTGTTCTTCTAGGTTGAAGTGTTCGTCTAAATAGCAGTTTTTATATTTAGGTTTACCTCTTTTTTCTCCTGTATAGACAGATGAATTTGGAACTCTAAATCCAACATGGTTTGTACTAGCTCTTTAAAACTTGAAAAATAAAAGCGTTCTCAGTTTTGTCTCTATGGATTGTTTCCTCTTCTCTTAGCCCTAGGCACAGACTGTGGAAAATCACTTTCATTGAGAGGGGTTGCCAAGCTTCTAAGAAATAACGAGTTTCCGAAATACCAGCAAATATTTTTTCACACAATCTTGATGATACTTGTTGCTAATGATCAGTACACAAATCCCACTTGGCTCACCAAATTTTGTTCTTCTAGGTTGAAGCGTTCGTCTACAATAGCAGTATTTATATTTAGGTTTCACTCTGATCTCTTATATATAGATAGATGAATTTGGAACTCTAAATCCAATATGGTTTGTAATAGCTCTTTGCTACTTGACAAAATAAAGGAGTTTCAGTTTTGTCTCTATGGTTGTTTCCTCTTCAAATAGCCCTAGTCAAGGACTGAGGAAAAGCACTTTCATTGAAAGGGGTTGCCAAGCTTCTAAGAAATTACGAGTTTCCGAAATACCAGCAAATAGTTTTTCACCCAATCTTGATGATACTTGTTGCTAATGATCAGTACACAAATCCCACTTGACTCACCAAATTTTGTTCTTCTAGTTTGAAGCGTTCGTCTACAGTAGCAGTTTTTATATTTAGGTTTCTCTCTGTTCTCTCCTATATAGATAGATGAATTTGAACTCTAAATCCAACATGGATTGTAGTAGCACTTTGAAACTTGACAAAATAAAGGAGTTCTCAGTTTTGTCTCTATGGTTTGTTTCCTTTTCAAGTAGCCCTAGGCACAGACTGTGGAAGCACTTACATTGAGATGGGTTGCCAAGCTTCTAAGAAATAACGTGTTTTCAAAATACCAGAAAATATTTTTTCACCCAATCTTGATGATACTTGGTGGTAATGATCAGTACACAAATCTCACTTGGCTCACCAAATTTTGTTCTTCTAGGTTGAAGCGTTCGTCTACAGTAGCAGTTTTTATATTTGGGTTTCTCTCTGTTCTCTCCTATATAGATAGATGAATTTGGAACTCTAAATCCAACATGGATTGTAGTAGCTCTTTGAAACTTGACAAAATAAATGAGTTCTCAGTTTTGTCTGTATGGTTTGTTTCATCTTCAAGTAGCCCTAGTCACAGACTGTGGAAAAGCACTTTCATTGAGAGGGTTGCCAAGCTTTTAAGAAATTATTATTTTCTGAAATACCAGCAATATTTTTTCACCCAATCTTGATTATACTTGTTGCTAATGATCAGTACACAAATCCCACTTGGCTCACCAAATTTTGTTCTTCTAGGTGGAAGCGTTCGTCTACAGTAGCAGTTTTTATATCTAGGTTTCCCTCTGTTCTCTCCTATATAGAGAGATGAATTTGGAACTCTAAATCCAACATGGTTTGTAGTAGCTCTTTGAAACTTGACAAAATAAAGGAGTTCTCAGTTTTGTCTCTATGGTTTGTTTCTTCTTCAAGTAGCCGAAGCACAGACTGTGGAAAAGCACTTTCTTTGAGAGGGGTTGCCAAGCTTCTAAGAAATTACGAGTTTCCGAAATACCAGCAAATATTTTTTTCACCCAATCTTGATGATACTTGGTGGTAATGATCAGTACAGAAATCCCACTTTGCTCACAAAATTTTGTTCTTCTAGGTTGAAGCATTCGTCTACAGTAGCAGTTTTTATATTTAGGTTTCCCTCTGTTCTCTCCTATTTAGATAGATGAATTTGGAACTCTAAATCCAACATGGTTTTTAGTAGCTCTTTGAAACTTGACAAAATAAAGGAGTTCTCAGTTTTGTCTCTATGGTTTGTTTCCTTTTCAAGTAGCCCTAGGCACAGACTGTGGAAAAGCAATTTCATTGAGAGTGGTTGCCAAGCTTCTAAGAAATAATGAGTTTCCGAAATACCAGCAAATATGTTTTCAGTCAATCTTGATGATACTTGTTGCTGATGATCAGTACACAAATCCCACTTGGCTCACCAAATTCTGTTCTTCTAGGTTGAAGCGTTCGTCTACAGTTGCAGTTTTTATATTTAGGTTTCCCTCTGTTTTCTCCTATATAGATAGATGAATTTGGAACACTAAATCCAACATGTTTTGTATTAGCTCTTTGAAACGTGACAAAATAAAGGAGTTCTCAGTTTTGTCTCTATGGTTTGTTTCCTCTTCAAGTAGCCCTAGTCACAGACTGTGGAAAAGCACTTTCATTGAGAGGGGTTGCCAAGCTTCTAAGAAATTACGAGTTTCTGAAATACCAGCAAATATTTTTTCACCCAATCTTGATGATAACTTTGCGGTAATGATCAGTACACAAATCAGACTTGGCTCAACAAATTTTGTTCTTCTAGGTTGAAGCGTTCGTCTACAGTAGCAGTTTTTATATTTAGGTTTCCCTCTGTTCTCTCCTATATAGATAGATGAATTTGGAACTCTAAATCCAACATGGTTTGTACTAGCTCTTTGAAACTTGACAAAATAAAGGAGTTCTCAGTTTTCTCTGTACGGTTTGTTTCCTCTTCTTGTAGCCCTAGGCACAGACTGTGGAAAAGCACTTTCATTGAGAGGGGTTGCCAAGCTTCTAAAAAATTACGAGTTTCCGAAATACCAGCAAATATTGTTTCACCCAATCTTGATGATACTTGGTGGTAATGATCAGTACACAAATCCCACTTTGCTCACCAAATTTTGTTCTTCTAGGTTGAAGCATTCGTCTACAGTAGCAGTTTTTATATTTAGGTTTCCCTCTGTTCTCTCCTATTTAGATAGATGAATTTGGAACTCTAAATCCAACATGGTTTGTAATAGCTCTTTGATACTTGACAAAATAAAGGAGTTTACAGTTTTGTCTCTATGGTTTGTTTCCTCTTCAAATAGCCCTAGTCACAGAGTGTGGAAAACCACTTTCATTGAGAGGGGTTGCCACGCTTCTAAGAAATAACGAGTTTCCCAAATACCAGCAAATATTTTTTCACCCAATCTTGATGATACTTGTTGCTAATGATCAGTACACAAATCCCACTTGGCTCACCAAATTTTGTTCTTCTAGGTTGAAGCGTTCGTCTACAGTAGCAGTTTTTATATTTAGGTTTCTCTCTGTTCTCTCCTATATAGATAGATGAATTTGGAACTCTAATTCCAACATGGATTGTAGTAGCTCTTTGAAACTTGACAAAATAAAGGAGTTCTCAGTTTTGTCTCTATGGTTTGTTTCGTCTTCAAGTAGCCCAAGGCACAGACTGTGGAAGCACTTTCATTGAGATGGGTTGCCAAGCTTCTAAGAAATAACGATTTTCCAAAATACCAGCAAATATTTTTCACCCAGTCTTGATGATACTTTGTGGTAATGATCAGTACACCAATCCCACTTGGCTCACCAAATTTTGTTCTTCTAGGTTGAAGTGTTCGTCTAAATAGCAGTTTTTATATTTAGGTTTACCTCTTTTTTCTCCTGTATAGACAGATGAATTTGGAACTCTAAATCCAACATGGTTTGTACTAGCTCTTTGAAACTTGAAAAATAAAAGCGTTCTCAGTTTTGTCTCTATGGATTGTTTCCTCTTCTCTTAGCCCTAGGCACAGACTGTGGAAAATCACTTTCATTGAGAGGGGTTGCCAAGCTTCTAAGAAATAACGAGTTTCCGAAATACCAGCAAATATTTTTTCACACAATCTTGATGATACTTGTTGCTAATGATCAGTACACAAATCCCACTTGGCTCACCAAATTTTGTTCTTCTAGGTTGAAGCGTTCGTCTACAATAGCAGTATTTATATTTAGGTTTCACTCTGATCTCTTATATATAGATAGATGAATTTGGAACTCTAAATCCAATATGGTTTGTAATAGCTCTTTGCTACTTGACAAAATAAAGGAGTTTCAGTTTTGTCTCTATGGTTTGTTTCCTCTTCAAATAGCCCTAGTCAAGGACTGAGGAAAAGCACTTTCATTGAAAGGGGTTGCCAAGCTTCTAAGAAATTACGAGTTTCCGAAATACCAGCAAATAGTTTTTCACCCAATCTTGATGATACTTGTTGCTAATGATCAGTACACAAATCCCACTTGACTCACCAAATTTTGTTCTTCTAGTTTGAAGCGTTCGTCTACAGTAGCAGTTTTTATATTTAGGTTTCTCTCTGTTCTCTCCTATATAGATAGATGAATTTGGAACTCTAAATCCAACATGGATTGTAGTAGCACTTTGAAACTTGACAAAATAAAGGAGTTCTCAGTTTTGTCTCTATGGTTTGTTTCCTTTTCAAGTAGCCCTAGGCACAGACTGTGGAAGCACTTACATTGAGATGGGTTGCCAAGCTTCTAAGAAATAACGTGTTTTCAAAATACCAGAAAATATTTTTTCACCCAATCTTGATGATACTTGGTGGTAATGATCAGTACACAAATCTCACTTGGCTCACCAAATTTTGTTCTTCTAGGTTGAAGCGTTCGTCTACAGTAGCAGTTTTTATATTTGGGTTTCTCTCTGTTCTCTCCTATATAGATAGATGAATTTGGAACTCTAAATCCAACATGGATTGTAGTAGCTCTTTGAAACTTGACAAAATAAATGAGTTCTCAGTTTTGTCTGTATGGTTTGTTTCATCTTCAAGTAGCCCTAGTCACAGACTGTGGAAAAGCACTTTCATTGAGAGGGTTGCCAAGCTTTTAAGAAATTATTATTTTCTGAAATACCAGCAATATTTTTTCACCCAATCTTGATTATACTTGTTGCTAATGATCAGTACACAAATCCCACTTGGCTCACCAAATTTTGTTCTTCTAGGTGGAAGCGTTCGTCTACAGTAGCAGTTTTTATATCTAGGTTTCCCTCTGTTCTCTCCTATATAGAGAGATGAATTTGGAACTCTAAATCCAACATGGTTTGTAGTAGCTCTTTGAAACTTTGACAAAATAAAGGAGTTCTCAGTTTTGTCTCTATGGTTTGTTTCTTCTTCAAGTAGCCGAAGCACAGACTGTGGAAAAGCACTTTCTTTGAGAGGGGTTGCCAAGCTTCTAAGAAATTACGAGTTTCCGAAATACAGCAAATATTTTTTTCACCCAATCTTGATGATACTTGGTGGTAATGATCAGTACAGAAATCCCACTTTGCTCACAAAATTTTGTTCTTCTAGGTTGAAGCATTCGTCTACAGTAGCAGTTTTTATATTTAGGTTTCCCTCTGTTCTCTCCTATTTAGATAGATGAATTTGGAACTCTAAATCCAACATGGTTTTTAGTAGCTCTTTGAAACTTGACAAAATAAAG
>NW_027514338.1:0-78548 GCF_048772815.1 Callospermophilus lateralis | reverse complement strand
CAACTTTCACCACTTCTTGCTTCAGAACACATGTATTGTCAGGGTTTCTTGACTGGTCTTTTCGTGAGACTTCTTTCCAAACACATTATTTTGAATTTCCATAATCATTTTGAAGCAAAACTCACACACTCTTCATGATAAACCAAAACACAAATATTTCCATTACATATATACCTGGTTGGAATGAATGATTGTATATCAATATACGATTTCCTTTAATTTTTCAGATATCAGTTCAATTCATTATTTAAAGTTCAAAAAAGTTATAATTTTTATTCACTGTATGGTCTATTCATGCTTTTTCTCTATGTTCCTAGAAACAGGGTACACCTCTTTGTACCCCCGATTCTCATTTTACATCTTCAATATATTGCTCCCAGAAATGGTGAAAGAAATACTCATGTCACCTCATTATCACAGTAATATTATGGACAAAAAATGGAAAGGTCACACTTATGATTGTACCAAAGCCTAAATGGAAAGTGAACATGGATTTCTAAAACATCCATGTCCAGGTTGCCTAATGCTGTCAATTGTCAATCCTATTGGTGACTACATATTTGTTTTTTTCTTAATTTATATATTCAAACTCAACCCTGTTGAAAATGTCTAATTCTATCACTCACTTTATACTTTGCCTGATTTCGTAATGTTTCTATTGATATCTGCTTTTCTACATATTTTCCCCAGTTCAACATAGTGACTGACTCTTCATATGTGCTGACATTTTCATTCACTCAACAACCGAAAGTCTATTGCTAAAGAAATTTTGGTCCAAATCCTATACTCACTCTTCTTCCTAAACCTACCGACTATCTTCCTAATCCTACTGAACATCCCTTTTTGACTGGATGTTCTCTTCTAAATTCAATCATCCAATGTACAAGGTCTTATGCCATTGTATATCGAATTATCTGAGGCATCTTTGCAGAACATCATTCAAAGCTAAGTATCCCAATCAAGGGCAAAACCCTTCTGGGCTTCGAATCATACCTAGATTTCTGTTTTCCTACTTATATTTCACCTCTATATTCTTGTAAATATTGCAGGTTCCCAATACCATTATTCATCACACAGAATCACTCGTAATCCAAATCAAACCTGTTTTTAACCCCAAGTATACACTGTTCCCTCAATCATTTTACAGAAGAGCAGGGACAGAGTGGTTCTTACAATACAGGAAAGTTGGGGACCTTCCATCTGATGAGAACCTCAAATGTCCATGCACAAATGATACCTGGAGAAGTTGTAGGCAGGTATGAAGCACCTGAGAGAGCAAAAGTCATCTTCCATGGCAAACAACCTGGTCAGGATGAAGGGATGTGTCTGAATCTGCCTCTCTCTCTTCTTATTGTACAGAAGATGGACCAAACCAGGGCTGAGTGGAGAGCTGTTCCCGGGTGCCAATGGTGATATACATTCTACCTTATGAAAGTGTCACAGGAAGTAGGGGCAACCTCCATCTTATGTTACCCTTGGAAGCAACTGTTAGGACAAAGTGGTTGCCAAGGCAGTGACCTCATTCAGTTCCAAAGAATGTGACATACCTCATTTCCTTGGTGATGGAACTCTCTGAACTTGGTATCCAAGAAGCCAGGCACCCAGAGGCAGTCCCAGTCCCAGTCCCAGTGGGCTCACTTGTTTGGATTTACCAAGGACAGAGTCAGTTTTCTTGGTACCTAATGATATGAGGATGGCCAAATGCCAGGAGAGCTCTGAAGATGGACCTTTCCTGAGAAAACAGGTAGTGGCTAACCACTTTTTCCTGACATCCTCACAGAGTTGGTCAAGGAAACAAGATCTGAGAGAAGACAGGCCATTTCGGGGGAACATAGTATGGCCCACCAGTCAGAGGACACTCCGGATAGTCACAGACGTACTTGGGGGAAGGAGGTGCCTTTGTGGGAGTGGGTGTGGGTTTGTTGTTTTGTCTCATGTTCTGAGAATAGATAGGAAAGGTGGTTTGTTTGGTTTGGAGTGGACAGTTTCTAGTAAGTCATTTGACATGGCGAGTGTTTCTCTTTCTGTGTATCCCACTGTGTCCGTTGTTGTAGACATTAGAAAAGAGAATGCATTAATGGATGTGTCCTGTCTAGTATAAATCTTCCCATAATTCATCCTGCCCAATATATGAATGGACTGCAGCTTGTCTTATCGATGTGCAACACCTGCTATCTTTCTAAGTTGTTGTTTTCTTCCTGAATTCTGGCCACTCTCCAGAATAGGCTCACGGATTTGTGTCCAAAATATGTACCACCTCCAAGCTCTGTGACATGGCCATGCACTGGATAGCTGAAGAGAATGGCGAGCATCTCAGAAAACTCAGATATCAGTGTGACCAGGAAAGTCTCAGTGCAGAAACCCTGCTTTGGGCCTTTTGCTTACTTATTGTTGTGTTGCACTGAATGTCAGGAAGGTCTTTGCCTCAGGCCACCCCTTTGTGAAGCCTGAAGAAAACAGTTTTCAAATGGAAATGAATGGGCCTCACCTGTGGCTCTTTATCAGCCTCTTGGACCTGTGTGTGGCTGTGACTTAGATTCTCAGCACCTGATGGATCTTAAGAATGATCCCATGTGAGCTTCCAAAACCAAAATGGCAAAAAATTTCATTCATTGTGGATGAAGTCTCTTGCCTTCCTCTGTTAGGTTCCTGCACTCCATCAAATGACAATAGGGATTCTTTGGGTCAAATGAGTTCTTCAAAGCCCTGCAGAGGTGCTTGTGTTTTCGCATGACTCTAAATCACCTAAAGAATCGATACCTAAAATCAGTAGGCCTCAAATTGGAGAAACACAGAAGTATTAACGGCAGGCTTATTTGTTCACTCCTGGTTCACAGAAACGGTGTCCAGGCTACCCTGACTTTAGACAAATGAGGGGCAAACGAGCTGATTTTGGACACTGTCTTGGGCTGCGCCCCTCATGGAAACCTCCAGAAAGAGGTTAAGATGATTGACTATATGAAATAAGATGAGGGCCATGTGGGAGTGTTTTGGTTTTAATTTTGGTCATTTGTGTGGCATTGGAAAAAATGACTGGGTCCACGTGGGCTTGAACTCTGGTGTGATTCCCCTTAGAGACTGGGTTTTGGAACTGAACTCAGAGAAGCATTGCCATGAATTTTGTTGGGATTTTAAGAGGCCATGCATGAAAGTCGCTCTTGGAAACTGAGACCTAGGCCCTGGGTGGATTTCCACAGAGGCCTGGGAATCTCAGCAAGGATATCACATGATTTTATTCTTAAAGAAATGGCAGCCATAGTTGAGAGTCAAAACACACATGGACCTCACATTGTAGACCTCAATGGGTTGGCCTAATGTGACCTTTTGTCCACTCTTTGGGAAGCCATGCCTGTGAGAGTTCTCCAGAGATTTCATTGAAATGAGCTTCCTCACCATTTAATGTTTGCTGAATGAACTGAAACCCACAGTGCCTCCAACTTCATGCTTGAAAAATGCCTAGATAAATACCATGAAATTTTTGAAATTCCTATGACCAGGTGGCACTGGAGAAACATTGGATGTCCTGTTGCTGATCATGAGTATAACAGACAGTGCCTTGATTTACTGAGTTTCATGAAAATGGTGTAGAACAGAGATGCCAGAAATTTGGAGCCTGCTGAGTAGTGGGTCTAGAGCAGTGGTGGGGAGGTGTTTGATAAAACATCCGTGGTAGGGCCATGTGGATCTACCATTGGATTCCAAATGGCTTGTAACTGACATGGTGCAGCCAACAGACCCTTATATGTAAAGGCATCTTGTTATATGGAGAGTTTTCAGAGGAAAATTAAGAATCAGGTTGATATGGACAAGGGGGCAATGGGGCAAGCTGTGATAGATAGGAGCCTAGTTGGTGCATTCTCTTGCAGACCCTGACCCACCACACGTGACAGAACTCCCTCCAGCACTGTGTCCCAGTTTAGCTCCTAGTATTTCGTGAAACAAATACCAAACTCACAGTGCAGCAGCAAAAACACCACAAAAAGTGGAAGAGGACCAAATGGCTTCACAGTCCACACGGGGAGACACTTAGTCCCCAGTGGCCTCAGTTTACCTACAAAGAGAGGATTCAGCACTGCTTCATCTTGTTCATTGGAAAATAAGAAACCATGTCCTCCAGGTCACATAGATGCAGACCCAGCTTTGATGGTCTCACTACAGAGGAAGCCAAATCTCCTGAAAACAACATATATTTCAAGTGTGGAAGCTCAGAGGCAGTTTCTCAAAAAGTTTTTAGGCCAGCAGAGCTCCATGTTTGTGGAGTGTTTACCCTGTCCCTTAGTTTTGGAAACTCCTCTACCACCTCCAAGGTTGTGAACTCCTGAGCATTTTCCATTCCAGATATGTATTCACTGATTTTGTAACTCTTCTCCTCTAATTGTGTCTTACTTGGGGTGAAGGTAATGTCAAGGCATTGTTCTGGATGAGAGCGGGAGGATATTTGTGCAGCATATATTTACATACACATTGGATTCATTTTCCAATTTTCCATTCGAAATACTGAATCCCTGACACTAACCCATACCTAGTAGACTCAGACTATTCATCCTAATATAATGGAGAAAATTAACCCAACACATTAGAAATACAAGTACTTCAGAGGAGACATGTTGTATAGTTGGACTTGACATTTGCATTATATAAGGTAGGAGTTATTAATCTAGTCAAATTTATTTGAAATATTCTCCATGTGTTTTAAACTTAACAAATATGTGAATTCTTGTTTCCTTTTTCTGTAGTCTCTTCACACACGTATATTTATATGCATATATAGAATCCTACCAGGTATCACACGTACATTTTTGTGAGGTGGCTGTCTTGGCAGATACAAATTGTGAGAAGAGTTCACTCCTCCTAAATGCTGTTGGAAATGAAAATTCAACTTATAGGAGAGCGTCCTAGTAGAACAACATTATACATTAACTCATGTTCAGTAAAATAAATATTTTTGCATTTGTGGATGATACATATTTACTGATGAATTTCGATTGGCATTTATATTGGTACTTTTTAATGTCTGTGAGTTGTGTGTGTGTGTGTGTGTGTATAGATATAGATATAGATATAGATATACTCTCCAAATTTTTCAAAATATGAAATATATGTGTCTAATATACACTCTCTAAATTCATTCATGTTCATGTATGTGGATTTATAATCCACTTTTCACAAGATTATAATCAGAAATATTCATCCACCTGAAATACATATTTGTTTCCTAGTACTGAAAACTAACTTCAGTGAATGGTGCATACAAATCCTAATTATTCTACAGTAACTGACCCCGTCTAACATCAATGCAAGTAGACTCCTATGGGACATGATATGTAATTTGTCATTCATTTGTATTCGACACTGGTACATTATTGTTTCTTCAGTTTTTGCACATCACAGGATATACATTTCATCCACAAGTTCACAAATTAATAAGCATTTGTTTCAACTTTCACCACTTCTTGCTTCAGAACACATGTATTGTCAGGGTTTCTTGACTGGTCTTTTCGTGAGACTTCTTTCCAAACACATTATTTTGAATTTCCATAATCATTTTGAAGCAAAACTCACACACTCTTCATGATAAACCAAAACACAAATATTTCCATTACATATATACCTGGTTGGAATGAATGATTGTATATCAATATACGATTTCCTTTAATTTTTCAGATATCAGTTCAATTCATTATTTAAAGTTCAAAAAAGTTATAATTTTTATTCACTGTATGGTCTATTCATGCTTTTTCTCTATGTTCCTAGAAACAGGGTACACCTCTTTGTACCCCCGATTCTCATTTTACATCTTCAATATATTGCTCCCAGAAATGGTGAAAGAAATACTCATGTCACCTCATTATCACAGTAATATTATGGACAAAAAATGGAAAGGTCACACTTATGATTGTACCAAAGCCTAAATGGAAAGTGAACATGGATTTCTAAAACATCCATGTCCAGGTTGCCTAATGCTGTCAATTGTCAATCCTATTGGTGACTACATATTTGTTTTTTTCTTAATTTATATATTCAAACTCAACCCTGTTGAAAATGTCTAATTCTATCACTCACTTTATACTTTGCCTGATTTCGTAATGTTTCTATTGATATCTGCTTTTCTACATATTTTCCCCAATTCAACATAGTGACTGACTCTTCATATGTGCTGACATTTTCATTCACTCAACAACCGAAAGTCTATTGCTAAAGAAATTTTGGTCCAAATCCTATACTCACTCTTCTTCCTAAACCTACCGACTATCTTCCTAATCCTACTGAACATCCCTTTTTGACTGGATGTTCTCTTCTAAATTCAATCATCCAATGTACAAGGTCTTATGCCATTGTATATCGAATTATCTGAGGCATCTTTGCAGAACATCATTCAAAGCTAAGTATCCCAATCAAGGGCAAAACCCTTCTGGGCTTCGAATCATACCTAGATTTCTGTTTTCCTACTTATATTTCACCTCTATATTCTTGTAAATATTGCAGGTTCCCAATACCATTATTCATCACACAGAATCACTCGTAATCCAAATCAAACCTGTTTTTAACCCCAAGTATACACTGTTCCCTCAATCATTTTACAGAAGAGCAGGGACAGAGTGGTTCTTACAATACAGGAAAGTTGGGGACCTTCCATCTGATGAGAACCTCAAATGTCCATGCACAAATGATACCTGGAGAAGTTGTAGGCAGGTATGAAGCACCTGAGAGAGCAAAAGTCATCTTCCATGGCAAACAACCTGGTCAGGATGAAGGGATGTGTCTGAATCTGCCTCTCTCTCTTCTTATTGTACAGAAGATGGACCAAACCAGGGCTGAGTGGAGAGCTGTTCCCGGGTGCCAATGGTGATATACATTCTACCTTATGAAAGTGTCACAGGAAGTAGGGGCAACCTCCATCTTATGTTACCCTTGGAAGCAACTGTTAGGACAAAGTGGTTGCCAAGGCAGTGACCTCATTCAGTTCCAAAGAATGTGACATACCTCATTTCCTTGGTGATGGAACTCTCTGAACTTGGTATCCAAGAAGCCAGGCACCCAGAGGCAGTCCCAGTCCCAGTCCCAGTGGGCTCACTTGTTTGGATTTACCAAGGACAGAGTCAGTTTTCTTGGTACCTAATGATATGAGGATGGCCAAATGCCAGGAGAGCTCTGAAGATGGACCTTTCCTGAGAAAACAGGTAGTGGCTAACCACTTTTTCCTGACATCCTCACAGAGTTGGTCAAGGAAACAAGATCTGAGAGAAGACAGGCCATTTCGGGGGAACATAGTATGGCCCACCAGTCAGAGGACACTCCGGATAGTCACAGACGTACTTGGGGGAAGGAGGTGCCTTTGTGGGAGTGGGTGTGGGTTTGTTGTTTTGTCTCATGTTCTGAGAATAGATAGGAAAGGTGGTTTGTTTGGTTTGGAGTGGACAGTTTCTAGTAAGTCATTTGACATGGCGAGTGTTTCTCTTTCTGTGTATCCCACTGTGTCCGTTGTTGTAGACATTAGAAAAGAGAATGCATTAATGGATGTGTCCTGTCTAGTATAAATCTTCCCATAATTCATCCTGCCCAATATATGAATGGACTGCAGCTTGTCTTATCGATGTGCAACACCTGCTATCTTTCTAAGTTGTTGTTTTCTTCCTGAATTCTGGCCACTCTCCAGAATAGGCTCACGGATTTGTGTCCAAAATATGTACCACCTCCAAGCTCTGTGACATGGCCATGCACTGGATAGCTGAAGAGAATGGCGAGCATCTCAGAAAACTCAGATATCAGTGTGACCAGGAAAGTCTCAGTGCAGAAACCCTGCTTTGGGCCTTTTGCTTACTTATTGTTGTGTTGCACTGAATGTCAGGAAGGTCTTTGCCTCAGGCCACCCCTTTGTGAATCCTGAAGAAAACAGTTTTCAAATGGAAATGAATGGGCCTCACCTGTGGCTCTTTATCAGCCTCTTGGACCTGTGTGTGGCTGTGACTTAGATTCTCAGCACCTGATGGATCTTAAGAATGATCCCATGTGAGCTTCCAAAACCAAAATGGCAAAAAATTTCATTCATTGTGGATGAAGTCTCTTGCCTTCCTCTGTTAGGTTCCTGCACTCCATCAAATGACAATAGGGATTCTTTGGGTCAAATGAGTTCTTCAAAGCCCTGCAGAGGTGCTTGTGTTTTCGCATGACTCTAAATCACCTAAAGAATCGATACCTAAAATCAGTAGGCCTCAAATTGGAGAAACACAGAAGTATTAACGGCAGGCTTATTTGTTCACTCCTGGTTCACAGAAACGGTGTCCAGGCTACCCTGACTTTAGACAAATGAGGGGCAAACGAGCTGATTTTGGACACTGTCTTGGGCTGCGCCCCTCATGGAAACCTCCAGAAAGAGGTTAAGATGATTGACTATATGAAATAAGATGAGGGCCATGTGGGAGTGTTTTGGTTTTAATTTTGGTCATTTGTGTGGCATTGGAAAAAATGACTGGGTCCACGTGGGCTTGAACTCTGGTGTGATTCCCCTTAGAGACTGGGTTTTGGAACTGAACTCAGAGAAGCATTGCCATGAATTTTGTTGGGATTTTAAGAGGCCATGCATGAAAGTCGCTCTTGGAAACTGAGACCTAGGCCCTGGGTGGATTTCCACAGAGGCCTGGGAATCTCAGCAAGGATATCACATGATTTTATTCTTAAAGAAATGGCAGCCATAGTTGAGAGTCAAAACACACATGGACCTCACATTGTAGACCTCAATGGGCCTGGCCTAATGTGACCTTTTGTCCACTCTTTGGGAAGCCATGCCTGTGAGAGTTCTCCAGAGATTTCATTGAAATGAGCTTCCTCACCATTTAATGTTTGCTGAATGAACTGAAACCCACAGTGCCTCCAACTTCATGCTTGAAAAATGCCTAGATAAATACCATGAAATTTTTGAAATTCCTATGACCAGGTGGCACTGGAGAAACATTGGATGTCCTGTTGCTGATCATGAGTATAACAGACAGTGCCTTGATTTACTGAGTTTCATGAAAATGGTGTAGAACAGAGATGCCAGAAATTTGGAGCCTGCTGAGTAGTGGGTCTAGAGCAGTGGTGGGGAGGTGTTTGATAAAACATCCGTGGTAGGGCCATGTGGATCTACCATTGGATTCCAAATGGCTTGTAACTGACATGGTGCAGCCAACAGACCCTTATATGTAAAGGCATCTTGTTATATGGAGAGTTTTCAGAGGAAAATTAAGAATCAGGTTGATATGGACAAGGGGGCAATGGGGCAAGCTGTGATAGATAGGAGCCTAGTTGGTGCATTCTCTTGCAGACCCTGACCCACCACACGTGACAGAACTCCCTCCAGCACTGTGTCCCAGTTTAGCTCCTAGTATTTCGTGAAACAAATACCAAACTCACAGTGCAGCAGCAAAAACACCACAAAAAGTGGAAGAGGACCAAATGGCTTCACAGTCCACACGGGGAGACACTTAGTCCCCAGTGGCCTCAGTTTACCTACAAAGAGAGGATTCAGCACTGCTTCATCTTGTTCATTGGAAAATAAGAAACCATGTCCTCCAGGTCACATAGATGCAGACCCAGCTTTGATGGTCTCACTACAGAGGAAGCCAAATCTCCTGAAAACAACATATATTTCAAGTGTGGAAGCTCAGAGGCAGTATCTCAAAAAGTTTTTAGGCCAGCAGAGCTCCATGTTTGTGGAGTGTTTACCCTGTCCCTTAGTTTTGGAAACTCCTCTACCACCTCCAAGGTTGTGAACTCCTGAGCATTTTCCATTCCAGATATGTATTCACTGATTTTGTAACTCTTCTCCTCTAATTGTGTCTTACTTGGGGTGAAGGTAATGTCAAGGCATTGTTCTGGATGAGAGCGGGAGGATATTTGTGCAGCATATATTTACATACACATTGGATTCATTTTCCAATTTTCCATTCGAAATACTGAATCCCTGACACTAACCCATACCTAGTAGACTCAGACTATTCATCCTAATATAATGGAGAAAATTAACCCAACACATTAGAAATACAAGTACTTCAGAGGAGACATGTTGTATAGTTGGACTTGACATTTGCATTATATAAGGTAGGAGTTATTAATCTAGTCAAATTTATTTGAAATATTCTCCATGTGTTTTAAACTTAACAAATATGTGAATTCTTGTTTCCTTTTTCTGTAGTCTCTTCACACACGTATATTTATATGCATATATAGAATCCTACCAGGTATCACACGTACATTTTTGTGAGGTGGCTGTCTTGGCAGATACAAATTGTGAGAAGAGTTCACTCCTCCTAAATGCTGTTGGAAATGAAAATTCAACTTATAGGAGAGCGTCCTAGTAGAACAACATTATACATTAACTCATGTTCAGTAAAATAAATATTTTTGCATTTGTGGATGATACATATTTACTGATGAATTTCGATTGGCATTTATATTGGTACTTTTTAATGTCTGTGAGTTGTGTGTGTGTGTGTGTGTGTATAGATATAGATATAGATATAGATATACTCTCCAAATTTTTCAAAATATGAAATATATGTGTCTAATATACACTCTCTAAATTCATTCATGTTCATGTATGTGGATTTATAATCCACTTTTCACAAGATTATAATCAGAAATATTCATCCACCTGAAATACATATTTGTTTCCTAGTACTGAAAACTAACTTCAGTGAATGGTGCATACAAATCCTAATTATTCTACAGTAACTGACCCCGTCTAACATCAATGCAAGTAGACTCCTATGGGACATGATATGTAATTTGTCATTCATTTGTATTCGACACTGGTACATTATTGTTTCTTCAGTTTTTGCACATCACAGGATATACATTTCATCCACAAGTTCACAAATTAATAAGCATTTGTTTCAACTTTCACCACTTCTTGCTTCAGAACACATGTATTGTCAGGGTTTCTTGACTGGTCTTTTCGTGAGACTTCTTTCCAAACTCATTATTTTGAATTTCCATAATCATTTTGAAGCAAAACTCACACACTCTTCATGATAAACCAAAACACAAATATTTCCATTACATATATACCTGGTTGGAATGAATGATTGTATATCAATATACGATTTCCTTTAATTTTTCAGATATCAGTTCAATTCATTATTTAAAGTTCAAAAAGTTATAATTTTTATTCACTGTATGGTCTATTCATGCTTTTTCTCTATGTTCCTAGAAACAGGGTACACCTCTTTGTACCCCCGATTCTCATTTTACATCTTCAATATATTGCTCCCAGAAATGGTGAAAGAAATACTCATGTCACCTCATTATCACAGTAATATTATGGACAAAAAATGGAAAGGTCACACTTATGATTGTACCAAAGCCTAAATGGAAAGTGAACATGGATTTCTAAAACATCCATGTCCAGGTTGCCTAATGCTGTCAATTGTCAATCCTATTGGTGACTACATATTTGTTTTTTTCTTAATTTATATATTCAAACTCAACCCTGTTGAAAATGTCTAATTCTATCACTCACTTTATACTTTGCCTGATTTCGTAATGTTTCTATTGATATCTGCTTTTCTACATATTTTCCCCAGTTCAACATAGTGACTGACTCTTCATATGTGCTGACATTTTCATTCACTCAACAACCGAAAGTCTATTGCTAAAGAAATTTTGGTCCAAATCCTATACTCACTCTTCTTCCTAAACCTACCGACTATCTTCCTAATCCTACTGAACATCCCTTTTTGACTGGATGTTCTCTTCTAAATTCAATCATCCAATGTACAAGGTCTTATGCCATTGTATATCGAATTATCTGAGGCATCTTTGCAGAACATCATTCAAAGCTAAGTATCCCAATCAAGGGCAAAACCCTTCTGGGCTTCGAATCATACCTAGATTTCTGTTTTCCTACTTATATTTCACCTCTATATTCTTGTAAATATTGCAGGTTCCCAATACCATTATTCATCACACAGAATCACTCGTAATCCAAATCAAACCTGTTTTTAACCCCAAGTATACACTGTTCCCTCAATCATTTTACAGAAGAGCAGGGACAGAGTGGTTCTTACAATACAGGAAAGTTGGGGACCTTCCATCTGATGAGAACCTCAAATGTCCATGCACAAATGATACCTGGAGAAGTTGTAGGCAGGTATGAAGCACCTGAGAGAGCAAAAGTCATCTTCCATGGCAAACAACCTGGTCAGGATGAAGGGATGTGTCTGAATCTGCCTCTCTCTCTTCTTATTGTACAGAAGATGGACCAAACCAGGGCTGAGTGGAGAGCTGTTCCCGGGTGCCAATGGTGATATACATTCTACCTTATGAAAGTGTCACAGGAAGTAGGGGCAACCTCCATCTTATGTTACCCTTGGAAGCAACTGTTAGGACAAAGTGGTTGCCAAGGCAGTGACCTCATTCAGTTCCAAAGAATGTGACATACCTCATTTCCTTGGTGATGGAACTCTCTGAACTTGGTATCCAAGAAGCCAGGCACCCAGAGGCAGTCCCAGTCCCAGTCCCAGTGGGCTCACTTGTTTGGATTTACCAAGGACAGAGTCAGTTTTCTTGGTACCTAATGATATGAGGATGGCCAAATGCCAGGAGAGCTCTGAAGATGGACCTTTCCTGAGAAAACAGGTAGTGGCTAACCACTTTTTCCTGACATCCTCACAGAGTTGGTCAAGGAAACAAGATCTGAGAGAAGACAGGCCATTTCGGGGGAACATAGTATGGCCCACCAGTCAGAGGACACTCCGGATAGTCACAGACGTACTTGGGGGAAGGAGGTGCCTTTGTGGGAGTGGGTGTGGGTTTGTTGTTTTGTCTCATGTTCTGAGAATAGATAGGAAAGGTGGTTTGTTTGGTTTGGAGTGGACAGTTTCTAGTAAGTCATTTGACATGGCGAGTGTTTCTCTTTCTGTGTATCCCACTGTGTCCGTTGTTGTAGACATTAGAAAAGAGAATGCATTAATGGATGTGTCCTGTCTAGTATAAATCTTCCCATAATTCATCCTGCCCAATATATGAATGGACTGCAGCTTGTCTTATCGATGTGCAACACCTGCTATCTTTCTAAGTTGTTGTTTTCTTCCTGAATTCTGGCCACTCTCCAGAATAGGCTCACGGATTTGTGTCCAAAATATGTACCACCTCCAAGCTCTGTGACATGGCCATGTACTGGATAGCTGAAGAGAATGGCGAGCATCTCAGAAAACTCAGATATCAGTGTGACCAGGAAAGTCTCAGTGCAGAAACCCTGCTTTGGGCCTTTTGCTTACTTATTGTTGTGTTGCACTGAATGTCAGGAAGGTCTTTGCCTCAGGCCACCCCTTTGTGAAGCCTGAAGAAAACAGTTTTCAAATGGAAATGAATGGGCCTCACCTGTGGCTCTTTATCAGCCTCTTGGACCTGTGTGTGGCTGTGACTTAGATTCTCAGCACCTGATGGATCTTAAGAATGATCCCATGTGAGCTTCCAAAACCAAAATGGCAAAAAATTTCATTCATTGTGGATGAAGTCTCTTGCCTTCCTCTGTTAGGTTCCTGCACTCCATCAAATGACAATAGGGATTCTTTGGGTCAAATGAGTTCTTCAAAGCCCTGCAGAGGTGCTTGTGTTTTCGCATGACTCTAAATCACCTAAAGAATCGATACCTAAAATCAGTAGGCCTCAAATTGGAGAAACACAGAAGTATTAACGGCAGGCTTATTTGTTCACTCCTGGTTCACAGAAACGGTGTCCAGGCTACCCTGACTTTAGGCAAATGAGGGGCAAACGAGCTGATTTTGGACACTGTCTTGGGCTGCGCCCCTCATGGAAACCTCCAGCCAGAGGTTAAGATGATTGACTATATGGAATAAGATGAAGGCCATGTGGGAGTGTTTTGGTTTTAATTTTGGTCATTTGTGTTGCATTGGAAAAAATAACTGGGTCCACGTGGGCTTGAACTCTGGTGTGATTCCCCTTAGAGACTGGTTTTGGAACTGAACTCAGAGAAGCATTGCCATGAATTTTGTTAGGATTTTAAGAGGCCACGCATGAAAGTCCCTCTTGGAAACTGAGACCTAGGCCCCGGGTGGATTTCCACAGAGGCCTGGGAATCTCAGCAAGGATATCACATGATTTTATTCTTAAAGAAATGGCAGCCATAGTTGAGAGTCAAAACACACATGGACCTCACATTGTAGACCTCAATGGGCCTGGCCTAATGTGACCTTTTGTCCACTCTTTGGGAAGCCGTGCCTGTGAGAGTTCTCCAGAGATTTCATTGAAATGAGCTTCCTCACCATTTAATGTTTGCTGAATGAACTGAAACCCACAGTGCCTCCAACTTCATGCTTGAAAAATGGCTAGATAAATACCATGAAATTTTTGAAATTCCTATGACCAGGTGGCACTGGAGAAACATTGAATGTCCTGTTGCTCATTATGAGTATACCAGACAGTGCCTTGATTTACTGAGTTTCATGAAAATGGTGTAGAACATATTTGTGTATGCAAATATGTGCTACACAAAATCTTCCTACTCTCAATCACAACAATACCTTGACACTATCTTTGCCCCAAGTAAGACAAAATAAAAGAAGAAGAGTTAGAAAATCTGTGAATACATATCAGGAATGGAACATGATTGCGAGTTCACAATCTTGGAAGTGGTAGAGGAGTTTCCAAAAATAAGGGACAGTGTAAATATTGCACAAATATGGAGATGTGCCAGCCTAAAGACTTCTGGAGAACCTGCCTCTGAGGTTGGCCACTTGAAGTATATGTTGTTGTCAGGACCTATGGCTTCCTTTCTAGTGAGACCACCAAAGCTGGGTCTCCATCTATGTGACCTGCAGAACATGGTTTCTTATTTTCCAAAGAAAGTGAGGCAGCAAGGCTGAATTCTCTCTTTGTAAGTAAACTCTTGCCACTGAAGGCTAAGTGTGGCCCCGTGTGGACTGTGAAGCCATTTGGTAATCCTCCACTTTTCATGGTGTTCTTGCTGCTGCACTGGGAGTTTGGTATTGGCTTCAGGAAATACAAGAAATTCAACTGGGTCACAGTGCTGGAGGGAGATCTGTCACGTGTTGTGCGTCAGGGTCTGCAGGAGAATGCACCAACCAGGCTTCTATCCCACATAGCTTGCCCCCTTGACCATAGCAACCTGATTCTGAACATTGACCTGAAACCTCTCCATTCAACAAGATGCCTTTACATACAAGGGTCTGCTGGCTGCACCATGTCAGTTACAAGCCTTTTGGCAGATCCACATAATCCCAACACAGAAGTTTTATCACAGACCTGCAAAACACTCCTCTAGGCCCACTACTCAACAGACTTTAACTTATTTGCATCACTGTTCTACACCATTTTCATGAAACCCAGTCAATCAAGGCACTGTCTGGTACACTCATGATCAGCAACAGGAAATCCAAAGTGTATCCAGTGACACCTGGTGATGGGAATTTCAAATTTTTATGATGTTTATCTAGCCATTTTTCAAGGATGAGGTTGGAGGCACTGTGGGATTTAATTCATTCTGGAAACATCAAATGGTGAGAAAGCCCATTTCAATGAAACATCTGGAGAACTCTCACAGACAAGACTTCCCAAAGAGTGGCCAAATGATCAAATGAAGCCAGGCCCATTGAGGTCTACAATGTGAGGTCCATGTGTGTTTTTACTCTCAACTATGGCTGTCAAGTCTTAAAGAATAAAGTCATGTGATATTCTGGCTCAGATTCCCAGTGCTCTGTGGGAAGCCCCCTGGACCTAGATCTCAGTTTCCAAAGGCCACTACCATGTGTGGCCTCCAAAAATCCCAACACAATTCATGGCAATACATCTCTGCAGTAATTTCCAAACTCAGTCTCTAAGAAGACTCACACCAGAGTTCAAGCCAAGGTGGACCCAGTCATCTCTTCCATCAGCCAAACAAATGACCACAATTAAAACCAAAATACTCCCACATGGCTCTCAACTACTTCCACATAGACACTCATCATTACCTCTGGCTGGAAGTTTCCATGAGGGGCGCAGCTGAAGACAGTATCCAAAATATGCTCCCTACCCTCATTTGTCTAAAGTCAGGGTGGCTTGACAACCTATCTGTGAACAAGGAGTGATCAAATAGGCCTGCCATTAATACTGCCATTAATACTACCATTAATTTGAGCCTAATGTCTGTGGGGTTTAGATTCTTTATGTGAATTGGAGTCATGAGAAAATCCAAGCACCTATGGGCTTGCCTCTGCAGGGCTTTGAAAAACTTTTTGAACCAAAGGATACCTATTCTCACTTGATGGAAATCAGGAACCTTACAGAGGAAGGCGAGAGACTTCATCCACAAGACTGCTCTTTTTCCATTTTGGTTTTGGATGCACACATGAGATCTTTCCTTAGATTCATCAGGTGGTGAGAATCTAAGTCACAGCCTCACACAGGGCCAAGAGGCTGATTCAGACACATCCCTTTCCATGGCAATTAAGCAAAGAGCCACAGGTGATGCTCATTATTTTCCATTAGAAAACTGTTTTCTTCAGGCTTCACAAAGGTTTGGACTGAGGCAAAGACCTTGCAGACATTCAGGGCAATGGAACAATAGGTAAACAAAAGGCCCAAATCAGTGTTTCTCCACTGACACTTTACTGGTCACACTGATATCTGAGTTTTCTGAGTTCCTCTCCATTCCCTTCATCTATCCAGTACAAGGCCATGTTACAGAGTTTGGAGGTGGTACATATCTTTTACACAAAACCATGAGCCTATTCTTGAGAGTGGCCAGAATTCAGGAAGAAAACAGGAACTTAGGAAGATAGCAGGTATTGCCCATTCATAAGGAAAGTCGTAGTCCATTCATAAATTTGGCAGGATGAATGCTGAGAAGCTTTCTACTAGACAGAACACATCCATTGATGCATTCTCTTTTCTAATGTCTATAACCACAGACACAGTGGGATACACAAACCCACAACCACACCCACAAAGGCAACACTTTCCTCCAAGTTGGTCTGTGACTATCCAGAGTGTCCTCTGACTGGTGGGCCATACTATGTTCCCCAAAATTGCTTGTTCTGTCTCAAATCTGCTTTCCTTTGCCAACTCTTGAAGTAGTCAGGAGTCAGCGGTGAGCCAATACCTGCTTTATCAGGAAAGAACCATCTTCAGAGCTTCCCTGGTATTTGGCCATCCTCACATCAGTAGGTAAGTGCCGTAGCCCGGCTGGCTGGGCAAAATAACCGGGGGGGTGACGAACAACTTGTGTAGACTGATGCAGCAGGCCTGGAAGCCGTTTATTGTTGAATAAGAGCGGTATTTATACATTTTACACAGCCTATCTAATTAGCATGAAATAGATACAGCAGTCAAACAATAAGGAATCTCCACACTTAATGGCTCGCTTTTGTTACTTCACAAACCACTCCCTCTGGCATTTTGCCAGGCGCCATCCAGACTTCTTTACAGGCTCTAACATTTCTCTGGCAAAATAACAGGTGCCAATCTGACTTGTTTACAGACGTTAACATTTCCCCCTTTTGTTTAATTTAAATAAGGACCATAGTGTTTTTTACAGAAACACCATAAATAACCTGCTAGAAACAGAAAGGGAGGATACAAAATGTTACAATACCAATCCAATTGATGGCTCCATGCAAGAAGCCCTTGGAAAACTTATACCAGCAATGACACCGTTAGCAAAGATACCGAGTTACAAGTTGTTGTAGATTACAGTCTGTTGTCTCAGTCCAGATAAAGCAGTGTCTCAATAGATTAACTCAGAGTTCAGGTAAATCACAGTCCAGGTAAGTTCTCCAGGCAGCTAGCTTAAGTTGTAGTAGCAGAAACAGCGATAGCTCCGAAGTCTCCTCGGGTTCTCAGCCGAAGTTTCCTCCAGTTCTCAGCAACATTGTAAATTCTTCCACCTTTGTTTTCACAGGCACTTGGACGAAGGCAGGAACTCCGGATGGCTAAAGAAAATCCTGTAGCATTTCACTAAGAAAACAACCTTCTGAACAATTTTAGTACATTATCTCAAGGTTTTTTACATTTGAAATAAGCCTTAATAGTACTCATTACTCATCAGCCTGCAGGTGTGGGAGACCCATTGTAGTTACTGGCCTTGGAAATGATCAAACTTCAGGGATGCCAGTGGCATCTTCTGCCAGCTGTAGCATCCTGGGCAGCCCCAGATGGCCCCAGGGAGAGTCCTGGGCTCAAACTTCTTCCGGGCACAGGGAGCAAAACCCTGCGAGACTGTGCCTCCAGGTCAGGTCTAGATTTGGGCTCACAGTGGTGATCCGCTCCCCCGGGCAGGGGGGCGGGGAAGAGCCCTCAACTGCCTCTTGGAAAATTCTTACTGCGCCATGATCAGCTTGGGCAGGTGGCAGCCGCCTTGTCATTTCACGCACCCTCCAGTATCGAAAAGTATTCAGTAATAGCCTTTTGCTGCAACTTTTTTCCTGATAATCCTTCTTCTTCTGAACTTTCTTTTTCTTTCTGACTAGAGTTTCTGGGCTTTTATCAACACATGCCCTAACTATTCTTGGTTCCACTGGGGTGCCTTTTTCTCTTATCAATTTACTTCTCACCCCTTCCATATTTTCATCACAAAGACAATACAACATTTCAAGACAAAACAAGACACAAACATACTGCATCAATCTTCTCCATTTTCTCGAAATGGTCATTTTTCCTATCGCCCTATCTGCCTAGGGACGAGCAGATTGCTCCCGTCCTATCTATGGACAGAAAGCTTTTTTCGACCCTTACCCGTGAGTGTCCCAGGGCTCGCCGTAACGGGCCACCATCTGCCGCAGTCCCGCTGCAGCAGAATAACCTGGGGGGTGACGAATAACTTGTGTATGTTGATGCAGCAGGAATGAGAGCCGTTTATTGTAAGATCTGAGCGATATTTATACATTTTACACAGCCTATCTCATTAGCATAAAATAGATACAGCAGTCAACCAATAAGGAATCTTCACACTTAATGGCTCGCTTTTGTTACTTCACAAACCACTCCCTCTGGCATTTTGCCAGGCACCATCCAGACTTGTTTACAGACTCTAACATTTCTCCAGCAAAATAACAGGTGCCAATCTGACTTGTTTACAGACCTTAACAGGTAAGAAGAAAGACTGACTCTGTCTTTGGTAAATTCAAACAAGTGAGACCACTGGGACTGGGATTGGTAATGGCTCTGGGTGCCTGGCTTCCTGGATCCCAAGTTCAGAGACTTTCATCACCAAGGAAGTGAGGTGTGGTCACTTCTTTCAGGAACTGAATGAGGTCACTGCCTTGGCTACCACTTTGTCCTAACAGTTGCTTCCAAGGGTTCCATGAGATGGAGGCTGCCCCTACTTCCTGTGACAATTTCATATGTTAGAATGGTATATCAACCATACGCACCTGGGAAGAGCTTTCCACACAGGCCTGGTTTGGTCTACTCTACATTAAGAAGAGTGAGGCTGATTCAGACACATTCCTTCATCCTTCCAGGTTGTTTGCCATGGAGATGTCTTTTGCTCTCTCAGGTCCTTCATAGCTGCCTACATCTTCTCCAGAGATCATTTCTGCACGTACCTTTGATGTTCTCAGCAGGTGGAAGATCCCATACATTCTTGTATTGTAAGACCAACACTGTCGCTGCTCTTCAGCAAAGTTAGATTGAGGGAACAGTGTATGATTAGTGTTATTAACATGTTCGATATGGGTTAGGAACCATTCTGCTGCATGAATAATGGTATTGGGAACCTGTGATATTTACAAGAATATAGAGGTGAAATATATGTACGAAAACAGAAATCTAAGTAAGATTTGAAGCCCAGAAGGTCATTTGTCCCTTGATTGGGATACTTAGCGTTGAATTACATTCTGCACAGATGTTTCAGATAAATCGATATACAATGGCATAGGACCTTTCACCTTGGATGATTGAATGTAGAAGAGAACATCTAGTCAAAAAGTGATAGTGGGTAGGATTAGGAAGATAGTCGGTAGGTTTAGGAAGAAGAATGAGTGTAGGATTTGGAACAAAAGTTCTTTAGAAGTAGGGTATCGCTAAGAGAGTGAATGTAAATATCAGCACATGTGACGAGGAAGTCACAATGATTAACTGGGGAAAATATGTAGGAAAGCAGATATCAATAGAGACATTACAAAATCAGGCAAAGTATAAAGTGAGTGACAGGATTAGACATTTTCAACATGGTTGAGTTTGAATATATAATCTTTGGAAGAAACAAATATGTAGTCACCAATAGGATTTTCATTTGAGAGCATTAGGCAACCTGGACATGGATGTTTTTAGTAATCCATGTTCACTTTCCATTTAGGTTTTGTACAATCATAAGTGTGACCTTTGCTTTTTGTGTCCAGAATATTACTGTGATAAAATGTATATGTAGATCAGGTGACATGAGTATTTCTTCCACCATTTCTGGGAGCTATATTTTGAGGACGTATAAATTAGTATTGGGGGTACAAAGAGGTGTACCTGTGTCTATGAATATAGAGATAATTCGTGAATAGACTGTACTGTGAATAAATAATATAACTGGTTCCACTTAAAATAATGGATTGAATTGATATCTGAAACTAAGTAAGAAATCTTATATTGATATAGAACCATTCATTCCAACCAGTTACACATCTAATGGTAATATTAGTGTTATGGTTTATTGTGACGGGTTTGTGAGTTTTGCTTCAAATGTGATAATGGAAATCGAAAATAATGTGTTTGGAAAGAAGTCTCATGAAAAGAGCAGTCAAGAAACATGGAGGAATACATGTGTTCTCAAGCAGGAAGTGATTGAAAGTGAAACAAATGCCTATAAATTTGCGAAATTTTGATGAGACATATATGCTATGATGTGCATAAACTGAAGAAATAGTAATGTACCAGTGTTGAATAAAAATGAACGTCAGAATGCACATCATGTCTACTTGCATTAATGTTCAACTGGGTCAGTTACTGTAGAAATATTAGGATTTGGGGGGGGGGATTAATAATACAATTTATTTTAGCACTAGCATGCCACAGAATGTAGAGGAAAGATCAATGGATTTTTAGTTATAGCACTAATAATCTAACATTTAGTGACTATTTTGGATAGTCTAAAATTACATAAGGCTATGTAACATAATTTTTTTTATTTAACATTCATCAAAGCTTGGAATTTTCATAATATTTCTTCTTTTTTATTTTTTATTTTTTCAGTTGTTGATTGACCTTCATTTTGTTTATTTGTATGTGGTGCTGAGAATAGAACCATGTGCCTTACACATGCTAGAAAAGCATGTTACCACTGAGCCACAAACCCAGCCCCTCCACTTTTATCTTAACATCATACACTCATGTCCCTCTTCTTTACTCACTTTCTTCCCCATTTTCCCCCTTCTCTCCCTTCCTTTTTCGTTTCCTCTCCATATCTATTTTTCTCTCATGTCATTACAAACAGTAGTATGCTATGAAATTTAAGTTTAAGACTGTTTTTTATAGTCATTCTTTTTCTTGAGAAAATCTAAAAATTATAATCACCTGATAGATATATTACAATACATTTATTACACATATGTATCTATATTCATGCATATGCATTACATATATTATATATATATACATATATATTTAAAAGTACTTTGATTTTCCTGTTAGAAATAATATAGACCAAGTCTTTCTTGATTCTCAATTCTTCCATAATTAACATCTTACAGTGAAAATCAAATAAACATATTTAAGTAAAAAGGTATCATTCTTATTTATCAATACTGATAATTTAAGGTTTTATATCACATTAAGCTGTAATATGGCATATTAACTCTTATGAATTAGAGAAATTTTATTTGAACAACCTATTATTTAAGGACCATATGCACTGACATTTTAAATGGCGTTCTTGTGATTTCTATTTCTATCAATTGTGTATTAATTGCCAAATACTTATTTTAGTACTTTTCATGTTCATAATTGATATAAAGTCAATTGTTTAATTCTTCTTGTAAGTAGTTACTTATTACAGTAGGGACATTATTAATAATACAACATCTTTATAAGAAAAATGGTACAAATTTATTTTCATGCAAAATTAAGAATAATTGCATGCTCTAAATGTTTGATTGTTGATACTTATAATAAAGAGCTTTTGATGAGTCTCTTCCCCAGTAAAACATAAAATGCAAAGATAATGTCCAAATAAAGATAAGAAAAATACACATTATCAGCTAGAAACTATTAAATAAAAGATGAAAAGTACAATCCAACACATTGTACGAACTTGTCAGATGAGGTAGTATTCTGGAAGGATAGCCTAAGACTAGACCTTGTCCATGTCAAAATATTCACGAAAAAAATGAAGTATGAAAAGTGTAGAAAATGCTATGAATTTTTCATGAAGATAGGTGAATTATCCTTTCATCTCAATTTATGTGCATTTTCTGGTAAAATAAATTTGTGATATTTACAACTACACAAAACAAAGTTTCTGCATAGCAAAATGAATACATCTGAACCCATTTTTAGCTGATTTCTTCCCACTAAATTTTAAACCTTTATTTATTTATTTATTTATTTTTATTGGTTGTTCAAAACATTACAAAGCTCAAGATATATCATCTTTCATACATTTGACTCAATTGGGTTATGAACTCCCATTTTTTCCCCAAATACGAATTGTAGAATCACATCGGTTACACATTCACACTTTTACATAATGGCATATTAGTGACTGTTGTATTCTGCTACCTTTCCTATCCCCTACTATCCACCCTCTCCTCCCCTCCCATCTTCCCTCTCTACCTCATCTGCTATTGTTCAATTCTCTCCATTGTTTCCCCCCCACTTCCCCTCACAACATTTTATATGCGATTTTGTGTAACATTGAGGGTCTCCTACAATTTTCATAAGCTTTCCCTTCTCTCTCCCTTTCTCTCCCCCCATTCGTCTTTGTTTAATGTTAATATTTTCCTCATGCTCTTCCTCCCTGTTCTGCTCTTATTTGCTCTCTTTATATCAGAGAAGACATTTGGCATTTATTTTTTAAGGACTGGTTAGCTTCGCTTAACATAATATGCTCTAATGCCATCCATTTCCCTGCAAATTCTATGATTTTGTCATTTTTGTGCTGTGTAATACTCCATTGTGTATAGATGCCACATTTTTTTATCCATTAATCTATTGAAGGGCATCTAAGTTGGTTCCACAGTCTAGCTATTGTGAATTGTGCCGCTATGATCATTGATGTGGCAGTATCCCTATAGTACGCTCTTTTAAGATCCTCAGGGAACAGTCCAAGAAGGGTGATAGCTGGGTCAAATGGTGGATCCATTTCCAGCTTTCCCAGGAATATCCATACTTCTTTCAAAATTGGCCTCACCAATTTGCAGTCCCACCAGCAGTGTACAAGTGTACACTTTTCCCCACATCCTCGCCAACACTTATTGTTGTTTGACTTCATAATGGCTGCTCATCTTACTGGAGTAAGATGGTATCTTAAGGTGGTTTTGATTTGCATTTCTCAGACTGCTAGAGATGGTGAGCATTTTTTCATGTACTTGTTGATTGATTGTATGTCCTCCTCTGTGAAGTGTCTGATTAGGTCCTCGGCCCATTTGTTGATTGGGTTATTTGTTATCTTATTGTTTAATATTTTGAGTTCTTTGTATATTCTGCATATTAGGGCTCTATCTGAAGTGTGAGGGGTAAAAATTTGTTCCCAGGATGTAGGCTCTCTATTTACCTCTCTTATTGTTCCTCTTCTTGAGAAAAAAACTTTTTAGTTTAAGTAAGTCCCATTTGTTTTTTTCTTGTTATTAACTCTTGGGCTATTGATGTCTTATTAAAGAATTTGGAGCCTGACCCCACAGTATATAGATCGTAGCCAACTTTTTCTTCTATGAGACGCAGTGTCTCTGATTTGATATCTAGCTCCTTGATCTATTTTGATTTAACTTTTGTGCATGGTGAGAAAACGGGATTCAGTTTCATTTTGTTGCATATGGATTTCTAATTTTCCCTGCACCATTTGTTGAAGATGCTATCCTTCATCCATTGCATGTTTATAGCCACTTTATCAAATATAAGAAAGTTGTAATTTTGTGGATTGGTTTCTCTGTCCTCCATTCTATACCATTTGTCCACCTGCCTGTTTTCATACCAGTACCACACTGTTTTTGTTACTATTGCTTTGTAGTAAAGTTTGAACTCTGGTATCGCTATACCTCCCGATTCACACTTCCTGCTTAGAATTTCTTTTGCTATTCTGTGTCTTTTGTTTTTCTATATGAATTTCATGATTGCTTTATCATTTCTACAAGAAATGCCATTGGGATTTTGATTGGCATTGCGTTAAACCTGTATAGAACTTTGGGTAATTTCGCCATTTTGATGAATTTAGTTCTGCCTATCCATGAACAGGGTACATTTTTCCATCTTCTAAGATCTTTTTCTATCTCTCTCTTTAGGGTTCTGTGGTTTTCACCTCTTTTGTTAGGTTGATTTCCAAGTATCTTATTTTCTTTGAGGATATTGTGAATGGAGTGGTTTTCCTCATTTCAATTTCAGAAGTTTTGTTGCTGATATACAGGAATGCCTTTGATTTATGCGTGTTGGTTTTATATCCTTCATTTATTAACTCTAGCAGTTTCTTTGTAGACCCTTTTGGGTCTGTTAAATATATTACCATGTCATCCACAAATAGCGATAATTCAAGTTCTTCTTTTCCTATTTTTATGCCTTTAATTTCTTTTGTCTGTCTAATTTCTCTGGCTAGTATTTCAAGAACTAAATTGAATAGAAGTGGTGATAGAGGGCATCCCTGTCTTGTTCCAGATTTCAGAGGGAATGCCTTCAGTTTTCTTCATTTAGGATGATCCTAGCCTGAGGTTTAGCATATATAGCTTTTACAATGTTGAGGGAAGTTCCAGTTATTTCTAGTTTTTCTAGTGTTTTGAACATAAAGGGATGCTGAACTGTGTCGAATGTTTTTACTACATCTATCGAGATGATCATATGGTTCTTGTCCTTAAGTCTATTGATGTGGTGAATAGCATTTATTGATTTCCGTATATTGAACCAGACTTGCATTCCGGGGAAGAATCCTACTTGATCATGGTGCACAACTATTTTGATATGCTTTTGGATTCAATTCACACGGATTTCATTGAGAATTTTTGCATCCAAGTTCATTAGAAATATTGGTTGTAGTTTTCTTTTTTGAAGTGTCTTTGTCTGGTTTTGGGATCAGGGTGATTTTGGACTCCGAGAATGAATTTGGAAGCGCTCCTTATTTTTCTATTTCTTGATATAGCTTGAAAAGTATTGGTACTAATTCTTCTTTGAAGGTTTTTTTGAACTCTGCTCTATACCCATCAGGTCCAGGGCTTTTTTTGGTTGGTAGTATTTTGATGGCTTCTTCTATTTCTTCCTTTGTTTTTGGTCTGTTTAAATTGTGTGTGTCTTCCTGACTGAATCTGGGCAGATCGTATGACTTAAGAAATTTGTCGATATTTTAACTATCTTCTATTTTATTGGAATATAGGGTTTCAAAATACTTTCTAATTATCTTCTGTATTTGTGTACTGTCTGTTGTGATATTGTCTTTTTCATTCCATATGTTAGTAATTTCAGTTGTCTCTCTTCTTCTCATCCTTAGCATGGCTAAGGGCCTGTAAATCTTATTTATTTTTTTAAAGAACCAACTTTTAGTTTTATCAATTTTTTCAATGTTTTTTTTTGTTTCAATTTTGTTGATTTCTGCTCTAATTTTAATTATTTCTTGTCTTCTACTACATTTGCTGTTGTTTTGCTCTTCCTTTTCTAGGTTTTTGATGTGTACTGTGAGTTTATTTATTTGTTGTTTTATTCTTTTTTTGAGGAAAGAACTCCAAGAAATGAATTTCACTCTTAAAACTGCCTTCTTTGTGTCCCATAGATTCCAGTACGATGTGTCTGTATTGTCATTTGATTCTAAAAATATTTTTATCTCCTCCTTTATGTCTTCTGTAACCCATTGATCATTCAGTAGAATATTGTTCATTTTCCATGTGATGTAGGATTTTTCCTTCCTTCTTTTATCATTGATTTCCAGTTTCATTCCATTATGATCAGATATGGTGCATGGTATTTTCTCCACGCCTTTATATTTACTAAGAGTTGCCCAATGGCATAATATATGGTCTAACTTGGAGTAGGATCCATGTGCTGCTGAGAATAAAGTGTATCCACTTGATGATGGTTGATGTATTCTATATATGTCGGTTACGTCAAGGTTATTGATTGTGCTGTTGAATTCTATAGTTTCTTTATTCAGTTTTTTATAGAGGATCTGTCTAATGGCGAGAGCGGTGTGTTGAAGTCACCCATAATTATTGTGTTGTAGTCTATTTGACTCTTGAACTTGAGGCGAGTTTGTTTTATGAGCATTGCAGCTCAATTGTTTGGTGCATACCAATTGATAATTGTTATGTCTTGTTGGTGGATGGTTCCTTTTAACAATATATAGTGTCCTACTTTATCCCTTTTGATTAATGTAGGTTTGAAGTTGATTTTATATGATATGAGTATGGCCACTCCTGCTTGCTTCCGAGGGCCATATGAGTGGTATGATATTTCTCAACCTTTCACTTTCAGCCTGTGTATGTCTTTACCTTTCATATGAGTCTCTCGAAGGCAGCATATTGTTGGATTTATTTTTTTGATCCAGGTTACTAGCCTATGTCTCTTGATTGGTGAGTTCAGATTTTTAACATTTAAGGTTACAATTGAAATATGATTTGTACTTCCAGTCATGTTTATTTATTTATTTATTTTAATTTGGGTAGTTTTTACTTTTTGGTTTTTTTCTTACCCCTTTACTGAGATACCTCCCGCTGTTAGTTTTGGGCACTATTTTTCAATTCCTCTTCTTGTAGTATTTTGCTCAAAATGCTTTGCAGTGCTGGTGTTCTGTCTGCGAATTCTTTTAGCTTTTATTTATCAGGAAGGACTTAATTTCATTGTCAAATCTGAAGCTTAATTTTGTTGGATACAGTATTCTTGGTTGGAATCCATTATTTTTCAGTGTTTGAAATACATTGTTCAAAGATCTTCTCGCTTTCAATGTCTGTGATGAAAAATCAATTGTTAACCTTATTGGTTTACCCCTGAATGTTATCTGCCTACTTTCTTTCGTAGCTTTTAATATTCTCTCCTTGTTCTGTATGTTGGCTATCTTCATAATTATATGTCTTGGAGTTTGTCTATTATGGTTTTGAATGTTTGAGGTCCTGTAGGCTTCCAGGATATGGCAATCCATTCCATCTTTCATCTCTGGGAAGTTTTCTAGAATTATTTCATTTAATATGTTGTTCATTCATTCGGTTTGAATTTCTATGCCTTCTTCTATCCCGATGACTCCCAATTTTGTTTTTTTTATGACATCCCATATCTCTTGAATAGTTGCTCATGGGATTTAAGCATGTTTTCTGTGTTGACTATATTCTTTTCAAGTTGACAAACTTTGTCTTCATTATCTGATGTTCTGACTTCTACTTGATCTAGTCTGTTTGTAATATTCTTGTTTGAGTTTTTAATTTGGTTTATAGTTTCCTGCATTTCTAGAATTACTGTATGATTTTTTAAAAGATCTCTATCTCCTGGTAAAGCTTGTTCTTTGCCATTTGAATTTGTTTGTTTAATTCATTTTCAAAATGTACTTTTATCCTTAGACTTGCTGCCTCATGTCTTCTCTCTTATTCCTTTCCATCTGAGTTAGGTATGACTTAAGTTTTTTCCCTATCCCTGTTTCTGATGCTTCTAGGTTCTCCTGTAGTAATAAGTTGTCCTTCATTGTTTGTACACCTTGTTTTCCCTTGTTTTTTCATGATGTTCACGTCATTTTCCAGCTCTATTTGATTGCTGTGTTTCTGCTCTCTTCCATAGATTTGTTATGGGTTTATATATCTCTGTTTTCTCTCCTTTGTGTTGGTAGACTATGCCTGCTTAAGTGGATTCCGCTGTTAAGGAATTCTGACGGCCGAGCTCCAGTGATGTCACCTCTCTGCTGTGGTGGGCCCCAGGCTCCTTGCCGGAGGGTCCGAATTGGGTGGGTGGACTGGATTGTCTCTGGTTGGTTTCAGCTCCCGGTCGCTGGCAGGCCGGCAGTCTCCAGCCACCCAGTAGCGCGGGCAGCTTGTGGTCTGTCTTCAGCTGGTGGGTGATCTCTAGCCACACAGTTGCGCGTTCGGTCGCCGGCAGGCGCGCGTTCTCCAGCCGTCAAGACATAGCGTCAGCAGGTGGGCTGGCGCCAGCAGGAAGGTGGTCTCCCGTTGCCCAGTCACACTGGCAGTGGGCCGGCGTTCTCCAGCCAGCCAGTCAGGAGGGCCTGGCCTCTAGTCCCCTGGTTTATCCTGCTAGTCCTGATTTCTCCTGCTAGACCAGATTTCTCCTGAGTGATGCTTCTCGGCAGCTCAAACTGTTCTCTGGGTCTGCCGTTTGTTGGGTGGGGAGGGTGTCTATTGGGAACCCTGGAACTCTATTGTTTTAATTTTTTTCGCTTGCCCATCGCCCCGCACTGGCTAGACAAGTTTCATTTTTGCCGCTGATGGGAAGGGGAGATGAAGGTCAGGTGCCTCTAGTTTTCCCCCAGTCTTTATGCAGACTTGCTCTGATTATTCCTCCCCCAAAAGCCTAGGAGATATTTTATGCGAATTCCCCTCTGTATGTGAGATGAGCTGAGAAACACACACCTGTTTTATTCTTGCAATCTGTCAGGGAGTGGTGGTGGTTACTTCAGCTCTCCAAGATGGTGGCTGTTGGTTTCCTTTGTGGAGTTTCTGCTTTGGGGCATAGAAATGTACTGCTAACTTCCCCGTCTGAAATCCCGAATTCAGCTGGGGGCTCAGTGGATGCTCAGCCAGCAGGATTCCACAGAATCCGCAGCAACGTTTCTCCCTGCTTGCTGGTCGCTTCTGGGTGGTGCCTCACCATTTGTAGACACAGGGCAGGTCACGCGGATCAATCAGAATGGATCTCCAGTTGCACAAGTGGCTTGTGTTTGAGACTCAATTACCGGACCTCGGTGGTGGAAATCATTCTTCTAGGTTTCGGTAAAAACCCATTTTCCTGTAAGATCCTAACAAGATAGTTTTTCATTGCTCTAACTCGTTATTCACTTGCGCAGTGGAAGGGTACACTGGGTGTGATACACTGTCTTCACAGCCATCTTGCAATGCCGAAATATTAGGATTTGGATGCACCATTTACTGAAAACTGTTTCAATACTAGGAAAAAATATGTATTTCAGGTGGATGAATATTTCTGAGAATAATTTTTTAAAAATTGGATTATAAATCCACATACATGAATATGAATGAATTTAGGGAGTGCAAAATAAGACACAAATATTTCATATTTTGAAAAATCTGGAGAGTATATATATATATATATATATATATATATACACACACACACACACACACACACACACACAGACATTAAAAACTAGCAATATATAGGCCAATCAAAATTCATCATGAAATACATATCGTCCACAGACCCAAAAATATTCATATACTGAACACGGATTTATGTATAATGTTGTTCAACTAGGAGGCTTACCCATAGGTTGAATTTTCAGTTCCAACAGCATTTAGGAGGAGTGATCTCTTCTCACAATTTGTATTTGCCAAGTCAGTCACCTCACAAAATTGTACGTGTGATACCAGGTACAATTCTATATGTGCATATAAAATTACATGTGCTGAATAGGCTACAGAGAAAAGGAGACAGGAATTCACATATTTGTTAACTTTCAAAACACACGGAGAACTATTTCAACAAAAAAAATGACTAGATTTATAACTCCTACCCTATATAATGCAAAAGGCAATTCCAACTATACACCATGCCTCCTCTGAACTGCTTGTATTTCTATTCTGTTTTGGTTATTATTCTCTATCATATTACGATTAGTAGTCAGAGTCTAGTATGGTAGGGGTTAGAGTCAGGGATTCAGTATTTCGAATGGAAATTTGGAAAATGTATCCAATGTGTATGCAAATATGTGCCACACAAAATCTTCCCACTCCTCCAGAACAATGGCTTGACATTATCTTCGCCCCAAGTAAGACATAATTAGAGGAGAAGAATTAGAAAATCAGTGAATACTTCTCTGGAATGTAATATGCTAAGAAGTTCACTACCTTGAAGGTGGTACAGGGAGTTTCCAAAAGTAAGGGACAGGGTGAACACTCCATAAACATGGAGCTCTGCTGGCCTAAAGACTTCTTGAGAAATTTCCTCTGAGATTGGGCACTTGAAACATATGTTGTTATGAGGAGCTTTAGCTTCCTTTGTACTGAGATCATCAAAGCTGGGTCTGCACCTATGTGACCTGTAAAACATAGTTTCTTATTTTCCAATTAACATGAGACACCAGTCCTGAATTTGATCTTTGTAGGTAAACTGTGGCCACTGGGTTCTAAGTGTCTCCCTGTGTGGACTGTGAAGCCATTTGTTCATCCTCCAATTTTCATGGTGTTTCTTGCTGCTGTATTTGCTTATGAAGTAAAAAAAAGATCACCTGGGACACAGTGCTTGAGGGAGTTCTGTCACGTGTGGTGGGTCAGGGTCTGCAAGAGAATATACCAACAATGCTTCTATTCCACATAGCTTTTCCCCTTGACCACAGCAACATAATTCTCAACATTGCCCTGAAACCTCTCTATATAACAAGATACCATTACATATAAGGGTCTGCTGGCTGCACCATGTCAGGCACAAGGCATTTGGAAGCCAATGGAAGATCAACATGGCCCCACCACAGATGTTTTATCACACACCTCCCCTCCTCTGATCTAGGCCCACTACTCAGCAGGCTCCAATTTACTGGCATCTCTGTTATACACCATTTTGATGAAACCTAGTCAATCAAGGCACTGTCTGGTATACTCATGATCAGCAACCGGTTTTCCAAATTTTCTCCAGTGCCACCTGGTCATGGAAATTTCAATAATTTTATTGTATTTATCTAGCCATTTTTCACGGATGAAGATGGAGGCACTGTGGATTTCAATTTGTACAGGAACCATTAAATGATGAGAAACCTCATTTCGATGAATGCTCTGTAGAACTGTTAAAGACAAGGCTTCCCAGGGAGTGGCCAAAAAGTCACATGAAATCAGACCCATTGAGGTCTACAATGTGAGGTCCATGTGTGTTTTGACTGTCACCTATGCCTACCAAGTCTTTCAGAAAAAAAAAATCATGTGGTATCCTGGCTGAGATTCCCAGTGCTCTGTGGAAAGCCACCCTGGGCCTAGATCTCAGTTTCCAAGGGAGACTCTCATGCGTGCCCTCCTAGAATCCCAACACAATTCATGGCACAAGTTCTCTGAGATCAGATCCAGAATGCACTCTCTAAGTGTAATCACACCAGAGTTCAAGCCCATGTGGACCCAGGCATCTCCTTTAACAGCCACATAATGACCACAATTAAACCAAAACACTCCCACATGGCCCTCATCTTTTTCCATATAGATACTCATCATAACCTCTGGCTGGAGGTTTCCATGAGGGGCACATTCCAAGACAGTGTCCAAAATAAGCTCCCTTGCCCCTCATTTGCCTAAAGTCAGGGTGGCCTGGACATACTTCCTGTGAACCCGGAGTGATCAAATAGGCATGCCGTTAATACTGCACCGCTTCTTCAATTTGAGGCCTACTGAGTTAGAGGTATAGATTCTTTATGTAAATTAGAGTCATGAGAAAACCCAAGCACCTTTGCAGGGCTTTGAAGAACTCAATTGACAAAAAGGATCCCTATTCTCACTTGATAGAGGTCAGGAACCTCACAGAGGAAAGCGAGACTTTATCCACAATGACTGGTGTATTTGCCATTTTGGTTTTGGATGCACACATGGGATCTTTCTTTAGATCCATCTAGTGCTGAGAATCTAAGCCACAACCTCACACAGGGCCAAGATGCTAATTCAGACACATCCCTTTCCAAAGCAATTAAGCAAAGAGCCACAGGTGATGCCCAATCATTTCCATTTGAAAACTGTTTACTTCAGGCTTCACAAAGGGGTGGCCAGAGCAAGAACTTCCTGACATTCAGTTCATCAGAACAATATATAAGCAAAATGCCCAAAGCAGGGTTTTTCCACTGAGATTTTCCTGGTCACACTGATATCTGAGTTTTTTGAGATGCTCGCCATTCCCTTCAGCTATCCAGTACATGGCCATGTCACAGAGCTTGAAGGTGGTATATATGTTGGACACAAAACCATGATCCTATTCTGGAGAGTGAACAGAGTTCATGAATAAACCTGGAAATTAGGAATGTATTAGGTTATGCCCATCTTTAAGTAAAGCCGCAAACCATTCATAAATTGGGCAGGATGAAATGGGAAGCTTTCTACTAGACAGGACACATCCATTGATGCACTCTCTTTTCTAATGTCTACAACCACGGACACCATGGGATACACAGACATAGAAACACTCTCCTTTTCAAACGACTTACGAGAAACAGTTCACTCCAAACCAAACAAACCACCTTTTTTTCCTATTCTCACAACATGAGACAAAATCACAAACTCACAACCACACCCACAAAGGCACCTTTTTACCCTAAGTAGGTCTGTGACTCTATGGAGTGTCCTCTGACTGGTGGGCCACACAATGTTCCCCCGAAATGTCCTGTCCTGTCTCAGATATGGTCTCCTTGGCCATCTCTATGAAGTTGTCAGGAGCCAGCGGTGGGCCACTATCTGCTTTTTCAGGAAAGGCCCCTCTTCAGAGCTCTCTTGGCTTTTGGCCATTCTAACATCAGTAGGTACAAAGAAAGACTGACTCTGTCCTTGGTAATTCCAAACAAGTGAACCCACTGGGACTGGTACTGGGACTGGCTCTGTGTGCCTGGCTTCCAGGATCCTAAGTTCAGAGAGTTCCATCACCAAGGGAGTAAGGTGAGGTCACTTCCTTCAGGAACTGAATGAGGTCACTGCCTTGGCAAACACTTTATCCTAACAGTTGCTTCCAAGTGTCTCATTAGATGGAGGCTTCCCCTACTTCCTGTGAAACATTCACAAGTTAGAATGGTATATCAACCATAGGAACCCGGTAATTGCTCTCCACACAGGCCTGGTTTGGTCCATCTCCTCTACATTGAGAAGAGAGGTTCTGATTCAGACACATCCCGTCATCCTGACCAGGTATTTTGCCATGGAAGATTACTTTTGCTTTCTCAGGTCCTCCATAGCTGACTACATATTCTCCAGGGATCATTTCTGCATTGAACTTGTGGTTCTCAACAGGTGAAAGATCCCCTACATTCCTGTATTGTAAGACCAACTCTGTCCCTGCTCTTCTTTAAATTTACATTGAGGGAACAGTGTATTGTTAGGGTTAATAAAATGTTTGATTTGGGTTAGAAATCATTCTGCTGGATGAATAATGGTATTGGGAACCTGCGATATTTTTAAAAATATAGAGGTGAAATATATAAATGAAAAAAGAAAGTCTAGGTAATTTTGAAGCCCAGAGGGGCAATGGGCCCTTCATTGGGATACTTAGCTTTGATTTACGTTGTGCACGGATATCTCAGATAAATCGATATACAATGGCATAGGACCTTGTTCCTTTATGATTAAATTCGAAGAGAACATCCAGTCAAAAAGGATAGTAAGTAGGATTAGATAGATATTCGGTAGGTTAACAAAGAAGAGTGAGTATAGGATTTGGAACAAAAGTGCTTTAGCAATAGGGTTTGGTTAAAGTGTGAAAGTAAATATCAGCACACTTGAACGGTCAGTCACAATGATGAACAGTGGAAAATATGTAGGAAAGCAGATATCAATAGAGATATTACAAAATCAACAAATGGGCCAAGGACCTGAACAGACACTTCTCAGAAGAAGACATACAATCAATTAATAAGTACATGAAAAATTCTCACCTTCTCTAGCAGTCAGAGAAATGCAAATCAAAACCACCCTAAGATACCCATCTCACTCCAGTAAGATTGGCAGCCATTAGGATGTCAAACAATAATAATGTGCTAGCGAGGATGTGGGGAAAAGGGTACACTTGTACATTGCTGGTGGGACTGCAAAATGGTGCGGCCATTATGGAAAGCAGTATGGAGATTCCTGGGAAAGCTGGAATGGAACCACCATTTGACCCAGCTATCGCCCTCCTCGGACTATTCCCTGAGGACCATAAAAGAGCATGCTATAGGGATACCGCCACATCAATGATCATAGCAGCACAATTCACAATAGGCAGACTGTGGAACCAACCTAGATGCCCTTCAATAGATGAATGGATAAAAAATAATGTGGCATCTATACACAATGGAGTATTATGCAGCACTAAAAAATGACAAATTCATGGAATTTGCAGGGAAATGGATGGCATTAGAGCAGATTATGCTAAGTGAAGCTAGCCAATCCTTAAAATACAAATGCCAAATGTCTTCTTTGATTTAAGGAGAGCAATTAAGAACTGAACAGAGGGAAAGAGCATGAGGAAAATATTAACATTAAACTGAGACAAGTGATGGGAGGGAAAGGGAGAGAGAAGGGAAATTGCATGGAAACGGAAAGAACCCTCATCGTTATACGAAATCACATATACGAGGTTGTGAGGGGAAAGGGGGGGAAGGGAGAGAACGGAACAACAACAGATGAGGTAGAGAGGGAAGATGAAAGGGGAGGGGAGGGGGGATAGTAGGGGATAGAAAAGTCAGCAGAATACAACAGTCACTAATATGGCATTATGTAAACATTGTGAATGTGTAACTGATGTGATTCTGCAATCTGTATTTGGGGTAAAAATGGAAATGCATAACTCACTTGAATCAAATGTATGAAAGATGAAAAAAAAATTAAAAAAGTACTAAATTGGCTCATCGTAACAATAAAAAAAGAGATATTACAAAATCAGGCAAAGTATAAAGTGAGTGATATGATTAGATATTTGCAACAGGGTTGATTTTGAATATATAATCTTAGGAAGAAACAAATATGTAGTCACCAATAGGATTGATATTTGAGAGCATTAGGCAACCTGAACATGGAAGTAATCCATGTTCACTTTCCATTTAGGCTTTAGTACAATAATAAGTGTGAACTTTGCATTTTGTGTCCAGAATATTACTGTGATAAAATGTATATGTAGATTAGGTGACATGAGTATTTCTTTCACCATTTCTGCGAGTAATATTTTGAAGACATATACATAAGTATTGGTTGTACAAAAAGCTGTACCCTGTGTCTATGAATATACAGATAATGCATGAATAGACCATACTGTGAATAAATAGTATAGCTGGTTCCACTTTAAATAATGGATTGAATTGATATTCACAAAGGAGTGGTCTGAGGCAAAAACCTTCCTGAAATTCAGGGCAACAGAACAATAGGTAAACAAAACGCACAAAGCAGGGTTTCTCCACTGAGACTTTCCTGTTCACACTGATATCTGAGTTTTCTGAGATGCTCGCCTTTCCCTTCAGCTATCCAGTACATAGCCATATCACATAGCTTGGAGGTAGTACATATCTTGGACACAAAACAATGAGGCAATTCTGGAGAGTGTCCAGAATTCAGGATGTAAACAGAAACTTTGAAAGATAGCAGGTGTTTCCCTTCAATAAGGAAAGCTGCAGTCCATTAATAAATCAGGCAGGATGAATGTTGCGAAGCTTTCTCCTAGACAGGACACATCCATTGATGCATTTTCTTTTCTAATGTCTACAACCACGGACAGAGTGGGATACACAGACATAGAAGCACTCGCCTTGTCAAAGGACTTACTAGAAACAGTCCACGCCAATTCAAACAAACAGCCTTTCTTACATCTTCTCAGAACTTGAGAAAAAACCATACACACACCTACACCCACAAAGGCACCTCCTTTGTGGAGTGTCCTCTGAATGGTGGACCATACTATATTCCCCCAAAATGGCCTGTTGAATCTCAAATCTGGTCTCCTTGGCCAACTCTGTGCAGTTGTCAGGAGCCAGCGGTGAACCAATACCTGCTTTCTCAGAAAGGTCTTTCTTCAGAGCTTTCCTGGCATTTGGCCATTCTCACATCTGTTGGTACTAAGAAAGACTGACTCTGTGCTTGGTAAATTGAAACAAGTGAGACCACAGGGACTGGGACTGCGACTGGCTCTGGGTGCCTCTCTTCCTGGATCCCAAGTTCAGAGAGTTCCATCACCAAGGAAGTTAAGTGAGGTCACTTCCTTCAGGAACAGAATGAGGTCACTGCCTTGGCAACCTCTTTGTCCTAACAGTAACTTCTAAGGGTCCCATGAGATGGAGTCTGTCCCTTCTTTCTGTCACACTTTCACAAGTTAGAATGGTATATCAACCATAGGCACCTGGGAAGAGCTCTCCACACAGGCCTGATTTGGTCCATCTTCTCTACATTTAGAAGATAGAGGTTGATTCAGACACATCCATTCATCTTGACCAGGTTGTTTACCATAAAAGATGACTTTTCCTCTCTCAGGTCCTTCATAGCTGCCTATATCTTCTCCAGGGATCATTTCTGCATGGACCTTTGATGTTCTCAGAAGGTGGAAGATCCCCTACATTCCTGTATTGTAAGACCAACTCTGTCCCTCCTCTTTTGTAAAGTTAGATTGAGGGAACAGTGTATGTTTAGGGTTAATAACATGTTTTTTTTGGGTTAGGAATCTCTCTGCCCCATGAATAATGGTATTGGGAACCTGTGATATTTACAAGAATATATAGGTGAAATGTAAGTATGAAAACAGAAATCTAGGTAAGATTCGAAGTCAGAAGGGCATTGGGTCCTTGAGTGGGATTCTTAGGTTTGAATTATGTTCTGCATATATGTCTCCGACAAATTGAAATACAATGGTTTAGGACCTTATACCTTGGATAATTAATTGTCGAAGAGAACATCGAGTCAAAAAGCAATAGTCAGTAGGATTAGGAAGATAGTCAGTAGGTTTAGAAATAAGAGTGAGTATAGGATTTAGACCAAAATTTCTTTAGCAATAGGGTCTCGGGTAGACATTGAATGTAAATATCAGCATATGTGAAGTGTCAGACACAATGATGAACTGGGGAATATATGTAGGAAAGCAGATATCAATAGAGATATAAGGAAATCAGGCAAAGTATAAACTGAGTGATAGGATTAGACATTTTCAACAGGCTTGAAGTTGAATATATAATCTTAGAAAGAAACAAATATGTAGTCACCAATAGGATTTACATTTGAGAGCATTAGGCAACCTGGATATGGTTGTTTTTAGTAATCCATGCTCACTTTCCATTTAGGCTTTGATACAATCATGAGTATAACCTTTGTTTTTTGTGTCCAGAATATTACTGTGATAAAAAAAGAAATATATATTGATAGATAGATAGATAAGGTGACATGTTTATTTCTTCTACCATTTTTGGGAGCAATGTTTTGAAGAGGTATAAATTAGTATTGGGGGAACAAAGAGGTGTACACTGTGTCTATGAATATAGAGATAATGCATTAATAGACCATACTGTGAATAAATAGCATACCTGGTTCCAACTTTAATAATGGATTGAATTGAAATGTGAATATGTACAGGAAATCTTATATTGATATTCACACATTCATTCCAACCACTTATACATCTAATGGTAATATTAATGTTATGGTTTATCTTGAAGAGTGTGTGGGTTTAGCTTCAAAATTGATTATGGAAATCGAAAATAATGTGTTTGGAAAGAAGTCTCATGAAAAGACCAGTCAAGTAACATGGAGGAATACATGTGTTCTGAAGCAGGAAGTGATTAAAAGTGAAACAAATTCCTATAAATTTCTGAACTTGTGAATGAAATATATAACCTATGATGTGCAAAAACTGAAGAAATAGTAATGTACCAGTGTTGAATTAAAATGAATGTCAAAATAGACATCATGTCCCATAGGAATATACTTGCATTGATGTTAAACTGGGTCAGTTACTGTAGAAATATTAGGATTTGTAAGCACCATTGACTGAAGTTAGTTTTCAGCACTGGGAAACAAATATGTATTTCAGGTAGATGATTATTTCTGAGAATAATCTTGTGAAAAGTTGATTATAAATCCACATACATGAACATGAATGAATTTACGGAGTGTATATAAGACAAATATATTTCATATTTTATAAAATCTGTAGAGTGTATGTATATATATATATATATATATATATATATATATAGACAAAAAAACACAAAAATTCATTAAAAAGTATCAATATATATATGCCAATCGTAATTCATCATGTAATATATATCACCCTCAGATGCAAAAATATTTATTTTACTAAACATGGGTTTATGTATAATATTGTTCTAATAGGAAGCTCACCCATAGTTTGGATTTTCAGTTCCAACAGCGTTTAGGAGGACTGATCTCTTCTTACAATTTGTTTCTGCCAAGTCAGCCAACTCATAAAAATATACGTGTGATACCAAGTAGGAATCTATATGTGCATATAAAAAGTACATGTGCTGAGTAGGCTACAGAGAAAGGGAGACAGGAATTCACATATTTGTTAACTTTAAAAACGCATGGAGAGAGCTGGGGATGTGGCTCAAGTCGTAGCGCGCTCGCCTTGCATGCGTGCGGGATGGGTTCGATTCTCAGCACCACGTGCAAACAAAGATGTTGTGTCCGCCGATAATTAAAAAAATAAATATTATAGAATTGTCTCTCTCCTCTCTAACTCTCTCTTTAAAAAAAAACACATGGAGGACTATTTCAATTAAAAATTGAGTAGATTTATAAAACCGACCGTTTATCATGCAAGAGGGAAGTCCAACTATACACCATGCCTCCTCTGAACTGCTTGTATTTTCATTTTTTTTGTTTATTTTTCTCCATCATATTAGGATTAGTAGTCAGAGTCTAGTAGGGTATGAGTTAGTGTCAGGGATTCAGTATTTCGAATGGAAAATTGGAAAATGGATCAATGTGTATGCAAATGTGTACTACAAAAAAATTTTCCCACTCTCATTCAGAACAATGCCTTGACATTACCTTCACCCCAAGTAAGACACAATTAGAGGAGAAGAGTTAGAAAATCTTTGAATACATATCTGAAATTGAAAATGCTTAGGGTTCACAACCTTGGAGATTGTAGAGGAGTTTCCAAAAGTAAGGGACAGTGTAAAAACTCTACAAACATGGAGATTTGCCTGCCTAAAGACGTCTGGAGAAACTGTCTCTAGGTTGGGCACTTGAAATATATGTTTTTGTGAGGATCTTTAGCTTCCTTTCCAGTGAGACCATCAAAGCTGCGTCTTCATCTCTGTGATCTGGAGGACATGGTTTATAATTTTCCAATAAACATGAAGCAGCAGTGCTGAATTCTCTCTTGTATGTAAACTGTGGCCACTGGGGGCTAAGTGTCTCCCCATATGGACTGCGAAGCCATTTTATCATCCTCCACTTTTCCTAATGTTTCTTCCTGCTGCACTCGGAGTTTGGTATTTGCTTCACGAAATACAAGGAGTTCAACTGGGACAGAGTGTTGCCGCGAGTTCTGTCACGTGTGGTGGATCAGGGTCTGCAGGAGAATGCACCAACAGGGCTTGTATACCACATAGGATGCCCCCTTGACCATAGCAACCTGATTCTGAACATTGCACTGAAACCTCTCCATATAACAAGTTGCCTTTACATATAAGGGTCTGCTGGCTGCACCATGTCAGTCACAAGCCATTTGGAAGCCAATGGCAGATCCACATGGCCCCACCTCAGATGTTTTATCACACATTTGCTCACCACTGCTCTAGGCCCACTACTCAGCAGGATCCAAATTATTGAGATCTCTGTTCTACACCATTTTCATCAAAACCAGTCAATCAAGGCACTGTCTGGTACACTCGTGATCAGCAACAGGACATCCAAATGTTCTTCATTGCCACCTGGTCATTGGAATTTCAAAAATTTCATGGTATTTATCTAGCCAATTTTCAATTATGAAGTTGGAAGCACTATGGCTTTCAAATCATTCAGGAATCATTCAATGGTGAGGAAGCTCATTTCAATGAAAAATTTGAAGAACTCTCACAGGCAAGGCTTCCCAAAGAGTGGCCTAAAAGTCACATGAATCCAGGCCCATCGAGGTCTACAATTGAGGTCCATGTGTGTTTTGACTAGCAAATATGGCTTCCAAGTCTTTCAGAAAAAAAATAATTTGATATCCTGGCTGAGATTCCCAGTGCTCTGTGGAAAGCCACCCTAGGACTAGATCTCAGTTTCCAACGGAGACTCTCATGCATGGCCTCCTAAATTCTTAACACAATTCATGGCAATACTTCTTTGATGATTGATCCAGAACTGAGTGTTTAAGGGGAATGACACCAGAGTTCAAGCCCAGGTGGATCCAGTCATCTCTTCCAACTGCCACACGAATGACTACAATTAAAACCAAAACACTTCCACATGGTCCTCACCTTCTTCCAGAGAGACACTCATCATTACCTCTGGCTGGAGTTTTTCATGTGGGACGCATCCCAAGAGAGTGTCCGAAATAATCTTCCTTGCCCCTCATTTGCCTAAAGTCAGGGTGGCATGGTCACCCTTCCTGTGAACCTGGAGTGATCCAATAGGCCTGCTTCTCCAATTTGAGGCCTACTGACTCTCAGGGATAGATTCTTTAAGTGATTTGGAGTCACAAGGAAACACAAGCACCTCTGCAGTTCTTCAAAGAACTCATTTGACCTAAAGGATCCCTATTCTCACTTGATAGAGGTCAGAATCCTAACAGAGGAAGGCAAGAGACTCATCAACAATGACAGATTTTGGCCATTTTTGTTTTGATTGCACACATGCAATCTATCTTTAGATCCATCATGTGCTGAGAATCTAAGCCACAACCTCATACAGGGCCAAGAGGCTGATTTAGACACATCCTTTTACAAGCAATTAAGCAAAGATCCACAGGTGATGCCCATTCATTTCCATTTGAAAACTGTTTTCTTCAGGCTTCACAAAGGGGTGGCCTGAGGCAAAGACCTTCCTGACATTCAGGACAACAGAACCATAGGTAAGCAAATGAACCAAAGCAGGGTTTCTCCACTGAGAATTTCCGGGTCACACTGATATCTGAGTTTTCTAAGATGTTCCCATTCTCTACAGCTATCAAGTATATGGACATGTCTCAGAGCTTGGAGGTGGTACATATCTTGGAAACAAAACCATGAGACTATTCTGGAGAGTGGCCAGAATTCAGGAAGAAAACAGGAACTTAGGAATTTAGTAGGTGTTGCCCATCCATAAGGCAAACCAAAGTCCATTCTTCAATTAGGCAGGATGAATGCTGGGAAGTTTTCTACTAGACAGGACACATCCTTTGATGCCTTCTCTTTTCTAATGTCTACAACCACGGACACAGTGGGATACTCAAGACTTAGAAACACTAGCCTTGTCAAACGACTTACTAGAAACAGTCCACTCCAACCCAAAAAAACTGCCTTTTCTATCTATTCTCAGAACATGAGAGAAAAGCACAAACTCACTGAACACCCACAAAGGCACCTCTTTAACCCAAGTAGGTCTGTGACTATCTGGAGTGTCCTCTAACTGGTGGGCCATACTATGTTCCCCTGAAATGGCCTGTCCTTTCTCAGATCTGGTCTCCTTGGCCAACACTGTGAAGTTGTCAGGAGCCAGTGGTGAACCAATACCTGCTTTCTCAGGAAAGGCCCCTCTTCAGAGCTCTTCTGCCATTTGACAATCCTCATATCAGTCGGTACCAAGGAAGACTGACTCTGTCCTTGGTAAATCCAAACAAGTGAGACCACTGGGACTGGGACTGGGACTGGCTCTGGGTGCCTGGCTTCCTGCATCACAATTTCAGATTTTTTGATCATCAAGGAAGAGAGGTGAGGTCACTTTCTTTAGGAACTGAATGAGGTCACTACCTTGGCCACCACTTTGTCCTAACAGTTGCTTCGAAAGGTCCCATGAAATTGAGGCTGCCCCTACTTCCTTTGACACTTTCACAAGTTAGAATGGTATATCAACCATAGGCAGCTGTAAACAGCTCTCCACACAGGCATGGTTTCATCAGTTCTCTACATTACGAAAGGAGAGGCTGATTCAGACACATCCCTTCATACTGACCCTGTTGTTTGCCATGGAATATGACTTTTCCCCTCTTAGGTTCTTCATAGCTGCCTGCAACTTCTTCAGGGTATAATTTCTGCATGGTCCTTTGATGTTCTCAGCAGGTGGAAGATCCCCTACATTACTGTATTGTAAGATAAACTCTGTCTCGGCTCTTCTGTAAAGTTAGTTTGAGGGAACAATGTATGGTTAGGCTTAATAACATGTTTCATTTGAGTTAGGAATCATTCTGCTTAATGAATAATGGTATTGGGAACTTGCGATATTTACAAGAATATATTGGTGAAATATAAGTTTGAAAACAGAAATCTAGATAAGATTTGAATCCAGGAAGGGCATTGGGCTGTTGATTGGGATACTTAGCTTTGAATTATGTTCTGCACAGATGTCTCAGATAAATCAATATACAATGGCATAGGACCTTGTACCTTGGATGATTGCTTGTCGAAGAGATCATCCAGTCAAAAAGGGATAGTCTTTAGGATTAGGAAGATAGTCGGTATGTTAGAAAAAAGAGTGAGTATAGGATTTGGACCAAAAGTTCTTTAGCAATAGGGTTTCGGATAAAGAGTGAATGTAAATGTCAGCACATGTGAAGAGTCAGTCACAATGATGAACTGGGGAAAATATGTAGAAAAGCAGATATCAATAGAGACATTAGGAAATCAGGAAAATATAAAGTGAGTGATAGGATTAGTCATTTTCAACAGGGTTGAGGTTGAATATATTATCTTAAGAAGAAACAAATATGTAGTCACCAATAGGATTGATTTGAGAGCGTTAGGCAACCTGGATATGGATGTGTTTAGTAATCCATGCTCACTTTCCATTTAGGCTTTGGTGAAAGGTTAATAAAATAGGTACTTGTTACTTACTGTTTTTCTGTATGCTTAACAAAACACTGTTGAAGTCTTGAGGACTGTTTGCTAATCTTGTTTCCAGAATGTGCTGTCCCCAACTGCCAAACTGCAAATGTATACCCTCACCCGTTTGCACGCAAACCACCCACTTGCCCTGACCCATCAATAAACTTCCCTCCCTGCCCTCTCCAAGGAAAGCATATAAGCTCTGCTTAAGCTGTTCTCATTGCTCTCTGCTCTATTCAAGTGAGCTCTGAGCCCCAGAATGCTGGACCCATAATAAACCATTTACTGTTGCTTGAGACATTCCTCTGGTGGTCTCTTCCTCTGATGCTTGCCCGACCTTTACATCTGGAGGCACGAGCAAGATCCGGCAGCGGCGGATGAAAGATCCCCAAGGGGCTCTTTTCAGGGTAAGTAAGGGAACTCTTTTTGGTTTTAGGTTTCAGGTTAGGGCTTGGCAAAATGGCTATTGGTGATGAGCGTGAGCTCTCTCTGACAGAGGCTAACATATGTGTCACAGAGCCACAGGCCACGTCCCTGGGGGATGCCCCAGAGGACTCAGGAAATTGAGGAACAATAGTCTCCTTGACTCAGTGATATTTTGCTTCGGATTCAGTATTGCCAGCCCATCAGGTTTTGCCGGCTACTCAGTCCTGGCCTCAGTATTGGACGTCCATTGCCTGTCTTTATTGTCTTGTCTTGTCAGTGTAGTGTGTGATTTCTTTCACTGTTTGTGTATCTCTCATTTTGGGACAGAGCACTTCAACACCTCTCTTCCTGACCCTTGATCACTGGACCAAAGTCTGTGCAAGGCCCAGAATCTTTCTTTTTCAGTAAATTGCTGGACCTGGCAGACCCTCTGTGCCTCAGAATGACCCACCTTTGGAGTTGGATAGCCCCTAGAAACATCTACTTCCCACTAATTTGAAACGTCAGAGATTTTGTCTTTCAACCGGGGCCACATAGACATCCAGATCAACAGCCATATATCTTAACATTGCAGGACCTCTGCAAATCTCCTCCTACATGGGTGAAGCCTTTCTTTGTCTCTGCGCCCACTCCTACTCCTTCCACCATGATTCTATCTCACAAACCCTCTGCTCTTCCTCCTCCAACCTCTGTTCTCCCTGAGTCTCAAGACTCTACTGGACTCTCCTACCCTTCTTATCCGCTGCCGTCGTCCACCAACCCCCAACAACCTCTAAGTGATTCCTTTGCTGCTGACTCAGCCTCTCCGCCATTGGAGAAAGCTAGGCCGGCCCAGCGCCCACCAGATGACTCCCCCTTGTCACACACACAGCCCCTCCTTCCCTGGAGAAAGCTGGCCCGGCTAAAAGAACTCAAAGAACTCCCTGGCGTTTTCACACCTGCCTACTTGGGATGACTGCCAACAAATCCTAGGGATTCTCTTCATGACAGAGGAACGAGAGAGAAACTTTCTGGAAGCTAGAAAAAAATATCCTCGGACCAGATGGGTGACCAACACAACTTCCCAACATAATCAAAGCCGGCTTACCCTTGAACTGACCCAACTGGGACCCCGACACCTTTGAAGGTAGGGAGCATCTGTCCACTTATTGCCGGGCCCTAATAGTGGGTTTCCAACCGGCCGCTAGCCAAGCAAATAATTTGGCCAAGGTAAGAGAGATTATTCAAGGGCCTGATGAATATCCCTCTATGTTTCTAGAGAGAATTATGGAGGCGTATAGGAGATATACTCCTTTCGATCTTCAGGCAGAGGATCAAAAGACATATGTCATGATGGCCTTCATTGGGCAAGCTGATCTGGATATTAAAAGAAAGTTACAATACTTAGATGGATTACAAGATATGACTTTGAGAGATTTACTCAGGGTAGCCGAGAAAGTATCCTATAAGAGAGAAACAGAGAGAATGAAAGGGAGCAAAGGGAGGATGACAGATGAAAAAGACAGATGAAGGTATTAACTAAGGTCCTGGTCACAACAATAAATAGGCCAGAAATTAAGAAACAGGGAGACAAGAAACAATACCTGGGTCCCCACCAGAGGCCACCCTTGGCCTCAGATCAATGTGCCTACTGTAAAGAAAAAGGACACTGAGCCAAAAAGTGCCCTAGAAAGAGACAGCCACGCCAGACAGCCTTTCTGACTCTGGAGGTTGACTGAGAATGTCGGGGCTCAGATCCCTTCCCCGAGCTCAGGGTAACTTTTGAAGTGAAGGGGACCCCATAAACTTTGAAGTGGATACAGCAGCAGTATACTCAGCCCTTAAGGCCCCACTGGGCCCTCTATCAAATAAAAGGTCTCTAGTTCAAAGGGCTAATAGCAGTAAATATCAGACTTAGACAACTAAGAGGACCATGGACATGGGGAAAGGAAAAATCCAACATTCCTTCCTAGTAATCCCAGAATGCCTGGCCCCATTGATGGGCAGAGATCTGCTCAGTAAGCTCCGGGCCAAAACAACTTTTAACCCCGAAGGCCCCAAAATGAAATTTCTAAATCCTTCATTAAAAACTCCTATAGTCATGGCTTTATAAATGTCAGTCAAAGATGAACATCCACTTTTCACACACCCCAAGAATGATCAAACAGGCAAGCTACCCCAGAAATGGATAACAGATTACCCAGATGCCTGGGCAAAAATTGTTGGGTTAGGACTAGCCATGAAACAACCTCCAAGAACAGTGGAGTTAAAAACCTCAGCCTCCCCAATCAATGTCAAACAACATCCTCTGAGCAAAAATGCTAAAGATGGGTTAAGGCCCCATATTCAGAAATATCTGGCTTTAGGGTCCTAAGGCCCTGTCAATCGGCCTGGAACACTCCCCTGCTACCAGTAAAAAATCCAGGAACTGGGGACTATCCCCGTTCAAGACCTAAGAGAGATCAACAACAGAGTGCAGGACATTCACCCCACGGTAAATAATTTGTACAATCTGCTTATCACTCTGAACCCTGAGTAGAAATGGTATGGACATAAAGATGCTATCTTTTGCATGCCTCTGCATAAAGACAGTCAGTTTCTGTTTGCTTTTGAGTGGGTAGACCCAGAAACCGGAACGTATGGTAAACTAACATGGACTAGACTCCCACAGGGGTTCAAAAACTCCCCCACTCTCTTTGATGAAGCCCTCCACAGAGATGTCAACAACTTCAGAACTATGCACCCCAAAGTCACCCAGCTTCAATACGTGGATGACCTGCTACTGCAGCCAACACCAAGGAAAACTGTGAGTCTGGGAACCAAGCACTATTATGTAAGCTTGCTCAACTCGGGTATAGAGCTTCTTCCAAAAAACCCCAAATTTGCCAGCAAGAAGTAGTCTTCCTGGGCTATTCCCTTAGAGGTGGTAAACGTTGGCTCACTGAGCCCAGAAAACAAACGGTTGTGCAGATACCCCCCCCCCAGCAGCAGACAACACAAAGAGTTTCTTGGGACTACTGGGTTTTGCAGGTTATGGATTCCTGTGTTTGTGTCCTTAACTTCTCCTTTATACCCGCTGTTAAAGGGAGATGCCCAATTCCAATGGACCCCTGAGCACCAGCAAGCTTTTGATAACATCTTACGACACTGGCACTGAACTCCTCAACTTCACTGAGCCAAGCCTGCAATTTCAGAAAGCCCTACACTACGTTAAAAATGTACATCAATTCACACACCTTGGTCCAAAGAAACTGCAGGCATTCCTGAAGGATCAAGAACAGAGTTTTCCACTAACCGACTCACAGCGAAAGGACATAACTGAACGGGTAACAAAACCCTGTCCGTTCTGTCAATAGAACAATTACCCTTCCAAGCTTCCTGTAGGAAAGCGCCTATGAGCAACCAGACCAGGAAATTCTGGGAAGTGGACTTTACTGAAATTTAGCCAGCAAGGTATGGACTTCAATATCTCCTAGTGTTTGTAGATATATTTTCAAGATGGATTGAAGCCTTCCCCACAAAAAAAAAGGCCCAAATGGTGGTAGAAAATCCTGAAAGATATTTTTCTATGATACGGCCTACCTAAGGTAATAGGGTCTGATAATGGACCGGCGTTCATGGCCCAGGTAAGTAAGGGGTTAGCCAGGATCCTGGGGATAAATTGGAAGTTACATTGTGCTTATAGACCGCAGAGCTCAGGACAGGTTAAAAAAATTAATAGAACCATTAAAGAGACCTTAACGAAATTAAGCTTAGAGAGGGCATCAAAGATTGGACTATGCTCCTGCCTTATGCACTGTTTCATGCAAGAAATACTCCCTCTGTTTCTTTGTGTAACCTCACCTCCTATAAAATTCTCTATGGGGCCCCTCCTCCAGTAAGGACCTAACCACAACTCTAAGACCTACCGATCCCTTCCACACCCCCTTGCTTGACAAACTTAAAGCTATTGAAAGAACTCAGGGATACCTGTCAAAACAGCTGGCCACTGCCTACCAACCTGGTGAAGAGGAGACTCCACATCGATATCAAAAAAGAGACTTCATCTACATAAGATGACATCAGGTGTCATCCCTGGAACCCCGCTGGACAGGACCATACCAGGTGCTAATTATAAAACCTACAGTGGTAAAGGTAGACGGAATCACTTCCTGGATCCTAATTCTCATCTCAAGCCTGTGCCCTGTCCAGACACTGGCTTGAAAGTGGAAAAGACTGGTAACCCTTTCAAATTGCATATTTGCCATGTGGATAAGGCTATAGACTCTCCCCTTGGCCACCACTAGTCCTAACCATCATCAGCCCATTCAGCAGCGATGGCTGATCACAAATCCAATTAGACAAGAAGTATGGTCTGTCTCACATACAGCCCCCTTAGGGACCTGGTGGCCAACTCTCCACCCAGATATTTGTCAGCTGGGTATACGTCTTTCCAATTGGGATATCTCTGATGAAGAGGATCCCACTAAAATTCCATTAAATTTCTCCCGTACCATAGATAATGGAAACAAACATTATGGATGTAGGAACACGCAAGCCTGATGCAGGTTGGCTAGCCTAGATTACTATGTTTGCCCGGTGGACTATCAAAGCCACAAACAACAACGGCTGTGTGGGGGAAAAGCCGTCTTCTTCCGTAAGTCATGGGGATGTGAGCATACAGGGGCTGCCTGGTGGAACCCAAACTCCTCATCAAATTCAGTTCACAGCATTGGCCATATTACCAATTAGACAACCAAAACCGATGGCCCCCAGAGGGGTCTCTAGATCCTCAAATTCTGTGTGACTATTTCAACTTCGGCAAGTGATCAAAAGGATTGAAGAAAATTCCCCTATGTGTAGGCCTTTTCCCTCCTTTGCTCACATCACGAAATATGTTTCTCCAATAGATCCTTCTGCTCCAGATTCTCTGCTGTCACTCTCACATCAACAACCTGATTTCTCCCCTCCAATTACTAGATCAAAACCCCAAACCTCCTCTGGTTCTCAGACCATTGCCCCCATGCTGAGGCAGCAGGTACTGAGGTACCCTTCCACCCACTCACTCCTCTCTTCTCCTGTCAGTGCCCACACCGGGTCCCACCAGGTCCTCTTACCAGCTAACCCAAAGCTCAAACCAGCTGAGGAGTGCCCTCAGACGCCTATCCAAGATGTAATGAAAATGGCCTTTAAAGTTGCTTTGTCATCACTAAAAACAGGTTACTAAGAATTTAAAGTCCCTCACAGGCTTTTTAGATACTCATTCCCGTCTTCCCATCTGCTCTACCTGTTCTACTGCTCAAGTTTTGTTGCCAGGAAAATCCCAAACCCTTTTCCCATTATTCTTTTATATCTCTTTTTCCTCATTCTCAGAACCACAGAACTGCTCTCACCCCCCGCCTTCCCCGTCTTCCCCTCTGTACCAGGCCCACAGAAAAATCTTAAATGGCCTTCTCCAGAAGTCTTCATCGTGGCTGACTTTAGGACTTTCAGCAACAAAGTCTTTATAAAAGAGTTCAGTGTAGATAAACTTCCTCTTTTCGTGTTGCTCTGTTATACTTGGCCACTGGCTGGAAAAATCAGCCCTTCTAAGCTAGACACCCCCTTACTAGTTTTTCACAAAATATGTGAACAAGGCCTCTGGCCTTGAGCTGAGGCTTCCAGAGATGGCTACATTTCCAAGATAAAGAAGTTACCAACTGGGCTCCATGGTAACAGCTGGCAGGGAGAAAATAAAAGAGAAGAAAAAAGCTCTCCCCCTCCCAGGTGTCCTTAATAAGTTATCTTTCCCAGAGAAGAGGAAAATAAAAACAGAACCAAAAACTGCTTTTTGTGAACTTCTGCAGACTGTGAATTTCTGAGTCTTTTCCCTTATATGTTGGGTACAAAATTCTGAAACTACCTAAACTTGGGATTCAGGGGATTAATTGATTACAACAGAAGCAATGCCCTCTATATCCGGTTGCAACCAAATAGGACTGTTTCCCTATCTTTGGTGCTATCTTAGGTGCCTTGCCTTGTCCATACCTACAACAGTATAATTCTATATACTTAAACATTGTTTATTCATAAAATTATCAACAGATGTGATTAATTATGTAATGGTGCAGATGTTTCCCCGAGTGCTCTATCATGAGGCAGGATCATTTAAATTTCAAATAGGGGGGCATACAACCCGGTTCCGCTGACAACCTGTATCCTTCACTTTAGCCATCCTATGAGGAATAGTAGTTGCTGCAGAGAAGGGCACAGGAACCACTGCCCTAATCCATGGGACACAACAAATGACCCAATTAGAAGCAGCAATAGACCAAAACTTAAAGATATTAAAAAACCACCATCACAGCTTTACAAGAATCTTTAACCTCTCTCTCTGAAGTTGTTTTACAGAACAGGCGAGGGTTCGACCTCCTCTTCATGAGAGAAGGGGCCTTTTTCCTGCATTGAGGGAAGAATGTTGTTATTATGCCTACCATACTGGAGTTGTAAAAGAATCTATGATTAAATTAAGAAGATGCATTGAAGAGCATCAACAAGAGAGAGAGGCCCAAAAAGGGTGGTTTGAGTCTTGGTTCACAGAGTCCCCCTGGGTAACTATGCTTTTATCAGCCCTGGCCGGTCCATTAATAATCCTCACATTATTGCTAACTGTAGGACCCTGTTTGCTCAACCGTGTAGTTTCCTTTCTCCAAGCTCAAATTGGACAAGTTAAACTTATGGTAATCAGAAATCAATATACCACACTAGCAAACATAAAATGTGACATCCTCAATGATCACTATTATGATTTAATGTAACCAAAAGAAAGTGGGGAATGAAAGGTAAATAAAATAGGTAATTGTCACTTCCAGTTTTACGGTATGCTTAACAAAACACTGTTGATATCTTGAGAACTGTTCGCTAATCTTGTTCCCTGAATGTTCTGTACCAACTGCAAAACTGCAGAATGTACTCCCTCACCCATTTGCACGCAAACTGCCCACTCGCGCTGACCCATCAATAATCTTCCCTCCCTGCCCTCTCCAAGGAAAGTATATAAGCTCTGCTTAAGCTGTTCTCAGGGCTCTCTGCTCTATTCAAGGGAGCTCTGAGCCCCAGCATGTTGGACCCCCATAAACTTTTGGCTGTTGCATTAGACAGTCCCTGGTAGTCTCTTCCTCCGATGCTCGCCTGACATTTACATTGGTAAAATAATAAGTGTGACCATTGCTTCTGTGTCGAAATGTACAAATTATTATTGGGGGTACAAATAGGTGTACCCTGTGATATGAATATAGAGATAATGCATGAATAGACAATCCTGTGAATAAATAATATAATGGATTCCAAATTTAATAATGGATTCAATTGATATCTGAAAATATAAAGGAAATCTTATATTGATATACATACATTCATTCCAACCAGTAAAACATCTAAACGTTATATTAGGATTATGATTTATCATGAAGAGTGTGTGAGTTTTCCTTCAAAATTGATTATGGAAGTTGAAAATAATGTGTTTGGAAAGAAGTCTCATGAAAAGACCAGACAAGAAACCTGGAGGAATCCATGTGTTCTGAAGCAGGAAGTTATTGAAAGTGAAACAAATGCCTATAAGTTTGCTAACTTGTGGATGAAATATATATCTTATGATGTGCATAAATTGAAGAAATAGTAATGTAGCAGTGTTGAATAAAAATGAATGTCAAAATACACATCATGTCCCATAGTAATCTACTTGCATTGATGTTAAACTGGGTCAGTTACTGTACAAATTTAGTATTTGTATGCAACGTTAACTAAAGTTAGTTTTCAGTACTGGTAACAAATATGTATTTCAGGTGGATGAATATTTCTGAGAATAATCTTGTGAATACGTGATTATAAATCCATATACATGAACATGAATGAATTTAGGGAGTGTATATAAGACACATATATTTCATATTTTGAAAAATCTGGAGAGTATATATATACAAAAAACACACATGCAGAGACATTAAATTACCAATATATATGCCAATCGAAATTTATCATGAAATATATATCATCCACAGATGCAAAAATATTTCTTTTACTGAACATGGATTTATGTTTAATGTTGTTCAACTAGGAAGCTCACCCATAGGTTGAATTTTAAGATCCAACAGGGTTTAGGAGGAGTGATCTCTTCTCATAATTTGTATCTGCCAAGTCAGCCACCTCACAAGAATGTACATGTGATACCAGGTAGGATTCTATATGTGCATTTAAAAATACATGTTCTGAATAGGCTACAGGGAAAGGGAGACAGGAATTTATATATTTATTAACTTTAAAAACACAAGGAGAACTATTTCAATTAAAAATTAACTAGATTTATAACACCTACCCTTCATAATGCAAATGGCAAGTCCAAATATACACCATGCCTCCTTTGAACTGCTTGTATTTCTATTCTGTTTGGGTTAGTTTTCTCCATCATATTAGGATTAGCAGTCAGAGTCTAGTAGTTTATGAGTTAGTGTCAGGGATTAAGTATTTCGAATGGAAAATTGGAAAATGAATCCAATGTGTATGCATATATGTGCTACACAAAAATCTTCCCACTCTCATCCACAACAATGCCTTGACATTAACTTCGCCCCAAGTAAGACACAATTAGAGGAGAAGAGTTAGAAAATCTGTGAATGCATATGTGGAATGGAATATACTCAGGATTTCACAAACTTCGAAGTGGTAGAGTAGTTTCCAAAAGTAAGGCACATGGTAAACACTCCACAAACATGGAGTTCTGCTGGCCTAAAGACTTCTTGATAAACTGCCTCTGAGGTTGGGCACTTGAAATATATGTTGTTGTCAGTAGCTTTAGCTTACTTTCTAGTGAGACCATCAAAGCTGGGTCTGCATCTATGTGACCTGGAGGACATTGTTTCTAATTTTCCAATGAACATGAGGCAGCAGTGCGAATACTCTCTTTGTAGTTAAACTATGGCCACTGGGAGCTAAGTGACTCACCGTGTGAACTGTGAAGCCATTTGGTCCTCCTCCACTTTTCGTGGTGGTTCTTGCTGCTGCACTGGGACTTTGGTATTTTCTTCATGAAATACAAGGAGATCAACTGGGACACAGTGCTGGAGGGAGTTCTGTCACGTGTGGAGGTCATGGTCTGCATGTGAATGCACCAACCAGGATTCTATCCCACATGGGTTGCCCCTTTGTCCATAGCAACCTGATTCTGAACATTGCCTTGAAATCTCCCTATACAAAAAGATGCCTTTACATGGAAGGTTCTGCTGGCTGTACCATGTCATTCACAAGCCATTTGGAAGCCAGTGGCAGATCCACATGGCCCCACCACACATTTTATCACACACCTTCACACCACTGCTCTAGGCCCACTAATTTGCAGGCTCCAACTTACTGGCATCTCTGTTCTACACAATTTTCAAGAAACCTAGTCAGTCAAGGCACTGTCTGATACACTCATGATTAGCAATAGGACATCCAAAGATTCTCCAGTGCCACCTGGTCATGGGAATTCCAAAAATTTCATGGTGTTTATCTAGCCATTTTTTTGAGGATGAAGTTGGAGGAACTGTGGTTTTCAAAAACCATTAAATGTTGAGGAAGCTCATTTCAATGAAACTCTGGAGAACTCTCATAGGCATGGCTTCCCAAAGAGTTGTCAAAAGGTCACATGAAGCCAGTCCAATTGAAGTCTACAATGTGAGGTACATGTGTGTTTTGACTCTCAGCTATGGCTGCCAAGACTTTAAGAAGAAAATCATGGATTATCTTGGCTGAGATTCCCAGTGCTCTGTGGCCTTGATCTAAGTTTATAAGGGCTACTCTCATGCGTGGGCTCCTAAAATCCCAACAAAGCTCATGGCAATACTTCTCTGAGGTCAGTTTCAGAATTCAGTCTCTATAGGGATTCACACTAGAGTTCAAGCCCAGGTGGACCCAGTGATTTCTTCCAATCGCCACACAAATGACCAAAATTTAAACGAAAACACTCCCATATGGCCCTCATCTTTTCCACATAGACACTCATCATAACCTCTAGCTGGAGGTTTCTATGAGGGGCGCTGGACAAGACAGTGTCCAAAATAAGCTCCCTTGCCCATCATTTGCCTAAAGTCAGGGTGGCCTGGAAACCCTTCCTCTGAACCAGGAGTGATCAAATAGGCCTACCATTATTACTGTTCCACTTCTCCAATTTGAGGCCTACTGACTGTGGGGTTTAGATTCTTCATGTGGATTGGGGTCATGAGAAAACCCAAGCACCAATGGGCTAGACTCTGAAGGGCTTTGAAAAACTCATTTGACCCAAAGGATTCCTATTCTCATCTTATGGAGGTCAGGAAACTTACAGAGGAAGGCGAGAGACTTCATCCATAATGAGTACTCTTTTGGCCATTTTGGTTTTGGATGCACACATGGCATCTTTCTTTAGATCCATCAGGTGCTGAGAATCTAAGCCACAGCCTCACACAGGGCCAACAGGCTGATTCAGACACATCCCTTTCGAAATCAATTACTCAAAAAGGGACAGGTGATGCCCATTCATTTACATTAGAGAACTGTTTTATTCAGGCTTCACAACGGGGTGGCCTTAGGCAAAGACCTTCCTGACATTCAGTGCTATAGAACAATAGGTAAGCAAAAGTCCCAAAGCAGGGTTTCTCCACTGAGACTTTCCTGGTAACATTGATATCTGAGTTTTCTGAGATTCTCGCCATTCCCTTCAGCTATCCAGTACATGGCCAAGTCACAGAGCTTGGAGGTGGTACCTATCTTGGTCACAAAATCATGAGCCTATTCTGGAGAGTGGCCAGAATTCAGGAAGAAAACAGGAACTTAGGAAGATTTCAGGTCTTGCCCACAAATAAGGCAACCCTCTGTCCTTTTATAAATTGGGCAGCGTGAATGTTGGGAAGCTTTCTCCTAGACAGGACACATCCATTGATGCATTTTCTTTTGTAATGTCTACACCCACGGACACAGTGGGATACACAGACATAGAAACACTTGCCTTGTCAAATGACTTAATAGAAACAGTCCACTCCAAACCAAACAAACCAACTTTCCTACCTATTCTCAGAACATGAGACAAAACCACAAACCCACACTCATTCCCACAAATGCACCTCCTTCCCCCAAGAAGGTCTGTTACTAACCGGAGTGTCCTCTGCCTGGTGAGCCATTCTTTGTTCACCCGAAATGGCCTGTCTGTTCTCAAATCTGGACTCCTTGGCCCACTCTGTGAAGTTGTCAGGAGCCAGCTTTGAGCCGCCACTACCTGCATTCTCACTGAAGACACCTCTTCAGATTTTTTCTGGCATTTGACCATCTTCACATCTGTAAGTACCAAGAAAGACTGACTCTTTCCATGATAAATCCAAAAAAGTGAGATCTCTGTGACTGTTACTGGGCCTGACCCTGGGTGCCTGGTTTCCGGGATCCCAAGTTCAGAGAGTTCCATCACAAAGAAGTGAGGTAGGTCACTTCCTTCATGAACTGAATGAGCTCACAGCCTTGGAAAACACTTTGTCCTAACAGTTTCTTCCTAAGGTCCCATGAGATGGAGGCTGCCCCTACTTCCTGTGACACTTTCACAAGTTAGAATGGTATATCAACAATAGGTACTGGGAGAGAGATCTCCACACAGGGTTGGTTTGGTCCATTTTGTCTACATTAAAATGTGAGAGGCTTATTCAGACACATCTCTTCATCCTGACCAGGTTGTTTGCCATGGAAAATGACTTTTGCTCTCTCAGGTCCTTCATAGCATTCTATATCTTCTTCAGGGATAATTTCTGCATGGATCTTTGAGATTCTCAGCAGGTGGAAGATCCCCTATATTCCTGGATTGTAAGACCAACTCTATCCCTGCACTGCTGTAAAGTTAGATTGAGGGAACAGTGTATGGTTAATGTTAATATCATGTTCTATTTGCGTTAGGAATCATTCTGCTGGATGAATAACGGTATTGGGAACCTGAGATATTTACAAGAATATATAGGTGAAATATAAGTATGGAAACAGAAATCTAGGGAAGACTTGAAGCCAAGTAGGACTTTGGGCCCTTGAGTAGCATACTTTGCTTTGAATTATATTCTGCACAGATGTCTCAGATAAATTGATATACAAAGAAATAGGATCGTATACACTAGATGATTGAATAACATACAGAATATCCAATAAAAAAGGGATAGTCTGTAGGATTAGCAAGATAGTCAGTAGGTTTAGAAAGAAGAATGAGTATAGGATTTGTACCAAAAGTTCTTTACAAATAAGGTTTCGGGTAGAGAGTGAATGTAAATGTCAGCACATGTAAAGAGTCAGTCACAATGACGAATTGGGGAAAATATGTAGGAAAGCAGATATAAATAGAGACATTAGGAAGTCAGTAAAAGTATGAAGTGTGTAATTTGTTTAGACATTTTCAACGGTTTGAGTCTGAATATATAACCTTAGGCAGAAACTAATATGTTGTCACAAATTGGATTGACTTTTGAGAGCATTAGGTAACCAGGACATGGATGTTTTTATTAATCCATGCTCACTTTTTATTTAGGCTTTGGTAAAATCATAAGTGTGACCTTTGCATTTTGTGTCCAGAATATTATTGTGATAAAATGTATATGTAGATCAGGTGACTTGAGTATTTCTTCCACCATTTATGTAGCAATATTTTGTAGATGTATAAATTACTATTGAGGGTACAAATAGGTGTACCCTGTGTCTATGAATATGCAGATAATGCATGAATAAACCATACTGTGTGTAAATAATATAACTTGCTCTACTTTAAATAATGGATTGAATTGATATCTGAAAATATAAAAGAAATCTCATATTGATATACAATCATTCACTGCAACCAGTTATACATCTAATGGTAATATTATGGTTGTGGTTTATCCTGAAAGGTGTGTGAGTTTTGTTTCAAAAGTGATTATGGAAATCAACAATAATGTGTTTGGAAAGAAGTCTCATGAAAAGAATAGTCAAGAAACCTGTAAGAATACATGTGTTCTCAAGAAGGAAGTGATTGAACATTATATATCATACTATATATAATGTGCATAAACTGCAGAAATAGTAATGTACCAATGTTGAATAAAAATGAACATCAAAATACACATCATGTCCCATAGGAATCTAATTGCATTGATGTTAATCTGCGTCAGTTACTGTAGAAATATTAGGATTTTTATCCACCATTCACTGAAGTTACTTTTCAGTACTAGGAAAAAAGTATGTATTTAAGTTGGATGAATATTTCTGAGAATAATCTTGTGAAAATTTGATTATAAATCCACATAAATCACAAAACATTATAAACACAAAAGTCACATGGACATTAAAATCTAGCAATATATATGCCAATTTAAATCCATCTTGAAATATATATCATCCACTGATCCAAAACTATTTATTTAATGAACTTGTATTTATGTATAATGTTGTTCAGCTAGGAAGCTCCCCCATAGATTGAATTTTCTGTTCCAAATCAGTGTTTAGGAGGAGTGATCTCCTAAATGTGTATGCAAATATGTGCTACACAAAAATCTTCCCACTCTCATCCAGAACAATGCCTTGATATTACCTTCACCCCAAGTAAGACACAGTTGGAGGACATGAGTTAGAAAATCTGTGAATACATATCTGGAATGTAAAATGGTCAGGAGTTCACAACCTTGCAGGTTGTAGAGGAGTTTCCAAAAGTAAAGGACAGGCTTGATAGACCCAACCTGATCTTTTATTAGAATTGGGAGCCATCTTGCCAGAAAGCCATGAAAAGATAATTTTTGCTTTACTATAAATTACTGCAAATTCTGAACCTGCTTGGAATGCCTGTCCGTGCCTTGAACTCATCCATGCCTGGCTCTCTGACCAGATAACAGTGCTCTCTGAAACATTAGTGACACCTAATAAATATTGGCCTTCCCAGGCCAGACAACGACCCTCTCTGAGTCTCTAATGGTCCTCATAATTTCTGATGTTGGGGCCAGCAAAAAAAATGTAAACTACCATCAGTGTGATGCTTTCAAAGTTCTGTTATCTGTAACCCCCTTTTTGTGTAACTTTCTGGGCTATATAGCTGGGCTGTAGGAAAGGTGGTGTTGCTGTCTTGTTCCCGCCATTTTTGGAGGGAGAGGCAGCCTGGCCAGTTTTAATAATAAGCCTGCCTTAATTTGATTTTAATTGGAGTCACTGGTCTTTTCTTGCATCCTATTCCAACATTTTGGAGTTCCCCAGTGAGATGACCCTGCCCGACCAGATCACAAGACCAGACTGCTGAAAATTCTGAAGCTGGCCTTCCCTCCAGGGCTACGGGCTGGGGAGCCACTCTAGGGGGTGCACAACTTGAGATGTTCCAAGGCCTTGGAGTGAGCCGTCGGTCTGGGGAGCACTGCAGTGAACCACCGCACTGAAACTATTAGCAAGTACCTGGTGGAGGAGGCCTCCATAGGTAAGTGGCACCTTGATAACATCTTATATCTGGTTAAGGGAGATCTCTTCTAATGACAGAGAGGTGGCCTGGGGAGGCTCACATTCACTCCTGTCCAGGATAGTAATGAGAATCGTTCTGTCCTCTGTTCCGTTCTGTAGGGAATTCCTCTGGAAGGTTAGAGAGGTGCCGAGGGACACGCATGCGCTCCTACCCCAGAGCTTTAGCAAGACATTGAATTGCTCATCTGTTTTTCTGTTTTGGCACCGGGATTCTGTTTTTTTTTTTTTTTGTGTGTGTGTGTGTGTGTGTGTGTTTTGTTCTGTGTTCTATATGTTTTTTGTTTGTTTGTTTTTGTGCGTTTTGTTTTGTGATTTCTGTGATAAAATCTTAAGGATATTGAACGTGAAAATGGGTAACAAAGCAAGTAAGCCTGACACCCCTTTGGACTGTGTTTTAAGGAACTGTGATGAACTTTACCACCATTTGTTAAGCAGAATGAGAGAAGGCCCTAGCTGGCTGCCTGGAGCACACCCAGTGCAGATGGTAATGCCTGCTGGGGAATGAAGAACTGAGTATCTCCCAGTATCTGCCGAAGCCCTGTTGCTTCAGGGAATTCCCTCCTTCCTTCCCTGCACTGCAAGGATAATGCCACCTCTGTCTTCTTAAAAAAAGAGAAAAACAAAAAGGGGACACTAAATGCAGTAAAGTCGCCATGGAGACACTTTATTTTATATTTCAGGTAGCTCCTCTGTGAAAACATTTGGTCCCCTTGTGGGGACATCTGTGGTGCCACTGGAGAAGGAGATTTTTCTCTTATTTGCTCTGTTTTAAAGGGTTCTGTCTGTCAGCCATTGTCTGGAGTTCATTTCTGTCTGTCTTGTGCCTTTTTTCTAGCCCTTTAAGACATGTGCAATAATGTGTTAATATTATAAATTGTTTCTTGGAAATGATCTTAGCTGAATGTGTGTCTAAATGATGATGTTTCATTGTACCAATCTGGTATCTGAATGGGTTTTTGAAGCATTCCACAATCTTGCAGTTAAAAGTCGGGTTTAGGTATTTGTTTAGTTCATGGTTTCAGATAATTCATGCCAGAGAACTTAAATACTTAGGATGGAAAATAAAGAACTCTACTTCCAAGTTGGCAAGTAACTTCCCAATCATTCAGTCTTTTTTTCACCAATTTTAAATTAGGTAGCCTGGGAAAATGTCACTGTGTGTACCAGTGCATTAATTTGGACAAGGATACTAAATCATAGTATGATATCTGTTGACAAAACAACTTGTAAAGATATAAAATTTTGTGAATTGTATCTTAAACTTGTATCATAATTTTCAACATCCTAACATAAAAATTATGGTTAAAATACCTTAGGCCTAAGGTTTCTGCTCAGAATAGCCTTTTTTCCTTCTTCTTCCAGACCTCAGCCAGGACTTATTTTGAAATGCAAATGAAAGAAGCCTGTAAGCTTAGTAGGAGACTTATTTGAGGCCTAAGGGAAAAAAAAGGTAAATTGTATGGTATTTACCAATTACTGGCCAGTCATTTTTCTAGGACTCATAATTTTTTCCTTAGGTTCTTTATTTATTTTTTGAGCTCATGATTTTGCTCCTACAGACCTAGGTTAATGTTTTTCTGATCAGTAATATCTTTGACCAACTGTGGAATTTTTAAATCATTGCAATGGAGATTTCACCTGTGAAAAGCTACAAGGCCTTCACTTTTATTATGTGTGCACAATTTGTTATGTGTTGTATGTCTATATATATATATATATACATATATATATATATATATATATATATATATATATCCATATATCATATATATGATACTCAAATTAACTTATATAATGAGCACTCATATTAAAAAGAACTCATAAAAACAATTTTAAAAAGTGGATCCAAAGATCTTTAATTCACGTGATTTAAATGTTTCAATTTAAATTGGGTAAACAGATAAATATAAATGTCTTTAAATTTAAGCTTACAAGTTTTTCTAGGTGTTCAAAAATCTAATAAACTATTAATGTCTACAAAAGGTCTAATATGCCTTTGTTCCAGGACTTTTCTTTCAATCAAAAAAATGGTTTACAGTGTTCAAAAAATTTGTCTAATATTTTGATAAATAAGTAAAGTAAATTTGATATGGGATTACTCATTCATGAGTACTTTTGTTTGATATCTGATTGATATACTAAGGTCTGTATAAGTTTGTACTAAAGTCTGTATAAGATTGTAAAAATCAGTCATGTGTAAAAGAGACAAAAATTTCTTAAACATAAGTTTACCCATAACATTAAGTTTATTAAGATTTAAATTTTCTAGAGCAAGCAACCATAAAAATTAAACAAATGTTTAAATAAGAACTGTTATTTTAGAGCACTGTACTGCCATTTCTTTAAAAGCTAAACTTGGTTAATGTAGAAACTTCAATGCAATTGTGATGCTATTAATGTGCTCATATTTTCCAGTTATACAACTCTATAAGGTAGAAACTTTAAAAGAGCATTATATCAAGCAGGTGTTCTGAAGTTGTATGGTAAATAAAATATATATTGGGGATTTATTTACCTGTTATCAATAATATATGTAAAGTTTTATGTTACTTTTTACATTGTGGAACAATTTAAATGTATTTTTAAGTTAATGAGACCCTAATCTATGTAAAGGTTAAAATCTTTCAGCCGTACTTTAATTCATGTTTTAAATGTGATATCATATGGTGTGAGCTAATGTTCATGTGACCTCAAACAATTTATGTAAACTTTGTAAAATGATATTTAAAAAAAAGATCAGCTTGAGAACTAAAGCATTTAAGATTTATAAGGAGCCCTGCTTACCTGAGATAAGACTCTTTGTCCCATCTTACTACATGTGAGAATGACTACGAAAGCAGTAGGTCAGATTTTATTTCATTTAAAGTTATGTTCAAATTTTTTTTTTCTGTCAAGATTACTAGGATCTCAAAAAGGTGATATAAAATATAACTCACCAAAAAATTCCGGGTAGCTATTACATGAACTAAGTATTTTTACTCTTGTTAAAAAATTTTATTTTTTAATTTCTTTTTAAGTGATCTAAAGATTCCCTGTTGGTGTTTTACAGAAGTGTTGCTTTAAGAACACAACATGGGTTAATTTAAGAAAATAAGTCATCAACTACAAGACAGACAGAATAATAAGATCCCAATTAATAAAATATACATAATTATAAACTTATAGACATTAAAGTGCAGTACTCTTAATATATGGCTGTTAAAATTTATTTGCTGGTTGTTTCAGATTAGGATTGAAAATTAAAGTTAAATGAAAAGGGCCAAAAAAAAACAATATTTGACTCTTGCCCTTTGAGTCAGTCTGAATCCAGGGAACAGGGGACTTCTCTATGAGCTTTGCAACTCTGGGCCACATAACCTCCCGATCAGGGAGATTAATGAGACCACTGGAGAACAGAAAGCCAATCAGTGCATTTGCTACAAAGAGGAGAGTCATCAGGAAAGGGAGACATCCCTGATGCTTCTGAGGGAAGCCACATGGTCAAGCAAGACCTGAACCCACCTAGCTCAAATTGCACTAGCAGAACTGAGAAGCTGCTCTCAAGTTTCCCAAGGAATGACTCCCATAAAAGCTCAGCTGACTGCTAACAATAGATAGAAACAAAAGTCATTTGACTGCTTCATCTTAAACACTTAGCAAAGACAGTTAAAACCAAAATACAGCCATTCCTGGGCATTTTAAATAATAATAATAATAATAATAATAATAATAATAATAATAATAATATTTTAAGGTATACACTTTATGTTAGCCTCCCAAAATAAGTAAAACTGTTGGCTACAAAGACTATCAAGAGGAGCTGCCAGAGGCAGAAGTTTTTAGTTTAAGGCCTACAGATATTCCTAACCTACAGGTAGGCTTGGTGTTTGCTAGTACGATTATCCAGCCCTGAGTAACAGAATTAAATGTTTCTCTATTAGACACAGAGGTCATACTACTGAAAGGATTTTGCAAAATCAGATGACATTAAATTATTAAACTGTATATTATTGGGAGGGACAACTGTAACACTTAAAGTTAAATATTAAGTTGACAGTCCTGATAATTGGGGATATTAAAGACTGGTGAGGGTACTTCATACAGTGACATGATCCAGCTACTGCAACATTTATTCAATACTCATGTTTTTTGTTTCTCTCATAGAAGAACCCATCCCCAGATGACTTTACAACCTGTTCTTCCTCAACAAGACTTCAAAAAGAACTGACTTCTAAAAGGCAACTCATATTCCTCAACTGACTTCAAAAAGGCAACTCATGTCTCTCACGCCATGCACACTCATGTCACCCTCTCTCAGCTTAGAAGAAGGCAAAATGAGAGACGACTCTCCACTTACACCAATGGAGCCCAAAATAAATAGACTATCAATATAAGTAATTAATTAAGTCAGGTAATATCAGGGAGACTGGTTTTCGGTGAGTTCTAAAAATTTGGAGACTGTTAACTGAGGGATTAAAATTTCCTCAGTGCTTTTCCACTAACCTATCAAGGATTACAAAGGGACACATAAGAAAAGGGGGGAATGATAGACCCAACCTTATCTTTTATTAAAATTGGGAGCCATCTTGCAACAAAACCATGAAAAAATCATTTTGGCTTTACTGTAAATTACTGCAAATTCTGAACCTGCTTGGAATGACTGCCCGTGCCTTAAACTCACCCGTGCATGGCTCTCTGACCAGATAGCAGCCCTCTCTGAAACTTTGTCACACCTCATAAATATTGGCCTTCTGTGGCCAGACAATGACCCTCTCTGAGGCTCTAATGGTCCTCATAAATTTTGATGTTGGGGCTAGCAAAAAAAAAAAAAAAATGTAAACTCCCATTAGTGTGATGCTTGTCAGAGTTCTGTTATCTGTTACCCCATTTTTGTGTAACTTTCTGGGCTGCAAACCTGGGCTGTAGTAAAGGTGGGGTTGCTCTCTTGCTCCCGCAATCTTTGGAGGGAGAGGCAGCCCAGCCAGTGGAAATAATAAGCTTACTTTAATTTGATTTTAATTGGAGTCAGTGTTCTTTTCTTACATCCTGGTCTAAGAGGTAAACACTCCACAAACATAGAGCTCTGCCGGCCTAAAGACTTCTTGAGAAACTGCCTCTGAGGTTGGGTACTTTAAATATATTTTGTTGTCAGAAGGTTTAGCTTCTTTTTTATTGAGACCATCAAACCTGGGTCTGCATCTATGTGAATGGAGAGCATGGTTTCTTATTTTCCAATGAACATGAGGCAGCAGTGCTGAATTCTCTCTTGGTAGGTAAACTGTGGCCACTGGGGGCTAAGTGTCTCCCCGTGTGGACTGTGAAGCCATTTGATCATCCTCCATTTTTGTGGTGTTTCTTGGTGCTGCACTGGGAGTTTGGTATTTGCTTCACTAAATACAAGGAGTTCAACTGGGACACAGTGCTGGAGGGAGTTCTTTCACGTGTGGTGGGTCAGGAACTGCAGGAGAATGCACCAACCAGGCTTCTATTTCACACAGCTTTTTCCTTGACCATACCAACCTGATTCTGAACATTGCCTTGAAACCTCTCCATATAATAAGATGCCTTTACATGTAAGGTTCTGCTGGATGCACCATGGCAGCCAAAATGCATTTGGAAGTCAATTGGAAATCCACATGGCCCCACCTCAGATATTTTATCACACACCTGCACACCACTGCTCTGGGCCCACTACTCAGCATTCTCAACTTACTGGCATCTCTGTTCTTCACCATTATCATGAAATCCAGTCAATCAAGGCACTGTCTGGTACACTCATGATCAGCAACAGGAGATCCAAAGGTTCTCCAGTGCCACCTGGTCATGGGATTTTCAAAAATTTCAGGGTATTTATCTAGCCACTTTTCAAGGATGAAGTTGGAGAAACTGTGGGTTTCAATTCATTCAGGAATCATTTAATGTTGAGGAACCTCATTTCAATGAATGCTCTGGAGAACTCTCAAAGGCAAGGCTTCCCAAAGAGTAGCCAAATAGTCACATGAAGCCCAGCCCATTGAGGTCTACAATGTGAGGTCCATGTGTGTTTTGACTCTCAAATATGCCTGTCAAGTCTTTCATAATAAAATCATGTGATATCCTGGCTGAGATTCCAAGTGATCAGTCGAAAGCCACCCTTGGCCTAGATTTCAGTTTCCAATGGCGACTCTCATGCGTGGCCTTCTAAAATCGCAACACAATTCATGACAATACTTCTCTGAGGTCAGTTCCAGAACTCAGTCTCTAAGGTGAATCATACCAAAGTTCTAGCCCTGGTGGATCCAGTCATTTCTTCCAACCACTACACAAATGAACACAATTAAAACCAAAACACTCCCACATGGTCCTCACCTTCTTCCATATAGACACTCATTATAACCTCTGGCTGGAGGTTTCCATGAGGGGCGCAGCACAAGACAGTATCCAAAACAAGCTTCCTTATCCCTTATTTGCTTAAAGTCAGCTGGGCCTGGACACCATTCCTGTGAACCAGGAGTGATAAAATAAGCCTGGCCTTAATACTGCTCTGCTTCTCCAATTTGAGGCCTACTGACTGTCAGGTATAGATTCTTAATGTGATTTAAAGTAATGAAAAAACCCAAGTTCATATGGGCTAGCCTCTGCAGGGCTTTGAAGAACTCATTTGACCCAAAGGATCCCTAGTCTCATTTGATGGAGATCAGAAACCTATCAGAGTAAGGCAAGATACTTCATACACAATTACTGATATTTTTGCCATTTTGGTTTCGGAAGCACACATGGGATCTTTCTTTAGTTCCATCAGGTGCTGAGAATCTAAGCCACTGCCTCACACAGGGCCAAGTGGCTGATTCAGACACATCCCTTTCCAAAGCAATTAAGCAAAGATACACAGGTGATGCCCATTCATTTCCATTTGAAAACAGTTTTCTTCAGGCTTCACAAATTGGTGGCCTGAGGCAGAGACCTTCCTGACTCTCAGAGCAACAGAAAAATAGGTAAGCAAAAGGCCCAAAGCAGGGTTTCTCTACTGAGACTTTCTTTGTCACACTGATATCTGAGTTTTCTGAGATGCTTGCTATTCCCTTCAGCTATCCAGTATATGGCAATGTCACAGAGCTTGGAGGTGGTACATATCTTGGACACAAAACCATGAGCCTACTCTGGAGAGTGGCCAGAATTCAGGAAGAAAACAGGAACTTCGGAAGATAGTAGGTGTTGCCCGTCCCTAAAGCAACCTGCAGTCCACTCATAAATTGGGCAGGATGAATGTTGGCATGCTTTCTACTAGACAGGACACATCCATTGATGCATTATCTTTTATAATGTCTACAACCACGGACACAGTGGGATACACAGGCATACAAACAATCACCTTGTCAAATGACTTACTATAAACAGTCCACTCTAAAGCAAACAAACCGCCTTTCTTACCTATTCTCAGAACATGAGACATAACCACAAAATCACAATCACACCCACAACGACACCTCCTTTATTCAAGTAGGTCTGTGACTAATTGGAATGTACTCTGAATGATGGGCCATACTATGTTTCCTTGAAATGGCCTGTCCTTCTCAGATCTGGTCACCTTGGCCAACACTGTGAAGTTTTCAGGAGCCAGTGGTGAGCCACTACCTGCTTTCTCATGAAATTCCCCTTTTTAGAGCTCTCTTGGCATTTGGCAATCCTCACATCAGTAGGTACCAAGGAAGACTTACTCTGTCCTTGGTTATTCCAAACAACTGAGCCCACTGGGCAAGAAACTGGGACTGACTCTGGGTGCCTGGCTTCCTGGATCCCAAGTTCAGAGAGATCCGTCATCAAGGAAGAGAGGTAGGTCACCTCATTCAGGAACTGAATGAGGTTACTGCCGTGGCAACCACTTTGTCCTAACAATTGCTTTCAAGGGTCCCATGAGATGGTGGCTGCCCCTACCTCCTGTGACACTTTCACAAGTTAGAATGGTATATCAACCATTGGCACCTGGGAACAGCTCTCCACACAGGCCTGGTTTGGTCCATCTTCTCGACATTAAGAAGAGAGAAGCTGTTTCAGACACAACCCTTCATCCTGACCAGGTTGTTTGCCATGGAGGATAAATTTTGCTCTCTTAGGTCCTCCATAGCTGCTTACAACTTCTCCAGGAATCATTTCTGCATGGACCTTTGAGTTTCTCAGCATGTGGAAGATCCCCTATATTCCTGTATTGTAAGAACAACTCTATCCCTGCTCTTCTGTAAAGTTAAATTGACTGAACAGTGTATGGTTAGGTTAACTAACAGGTTCGATTTGGATTAGGAATCTTTTTGCGGGATGAATAATGGTATTGGGAAACTGCGATATTTACAAGAATATATAGGTGAATTATAAGTATGAAAACAGAAATCTAGCTAAGATTTGAAGCCCAAAAGGGCATTGGGCCCTTGACTGGGATATGTAGCTTTGAATTATGTTCTGCACTGATGTGTCAGGTAAATCGATATACAATGGCTTAGGTCCTTGTACCATGGATGATTAAATGTAGAAGAGAACTTCCAGTCAAAAGGGATAGTTGGTAGGATTCGGAAGATTCTCGGTAGGTTTAGAAAGAAGAGTGAGTATAGGATTTGGACCAAATGTTGTTTAGCAATAGGGTTTCTGGTAGACAGTGAATGTTAATGTCAGCACAAGTGAAGAGACAGTCACAATGATGAACTGGGGAAAATAGTTAGGAAAGCTGATATCAATAGAGACATTACAAAATCAGGCAAAGTATAAAGTGAGTGATAGGATTAGATATTTTCAACAGGGTTGAGTTTGAATATATAATCTTAGAAAGAAACAAATGTGTAGTGACCAATAGGATTGACATTTGACAGCATTAGGCAACCTGGACATGGATGTTTAGTAATCCATGCTCACTTTTCATTTAGTCTTTGCTACAATCTTAAGTGTGACCTTTGCTTTTTTTGTCCAGAATATTACTGTGATAAAACGTATATGTAGATCAGGTGACATGACTATTTTTCCACCATTTCTGGCAGCAACATATTCAAGACGTATAAATTAGTAATGGGGGTAAAAAGAGGTGTACCCTTTGTCTGTGCATATAGAGATAATGCATGAATAGACCATACTTTGAATAAATAATATATCTGGTTCCGACTTTAAATAATGGATTGAAATTATATGTGAAAAAATACAAGAAATCTTATATTGACATACAAACATTCATTCCAACCAGTTATATATCTAATGGCCACATTAAGGTTATGGTTTATCATGAAGGGTGTGTGAGTTTTGCTTCAAAAGTGATTATGGAAATCTAAAATAATGTGTTTGGAAAGAAGTCTCATGAAAAGACCAGTCAAGAAACCTGGAGGAATACATGTTTTATGAAGCAGGAAGTGATTGTGAAACAAATGCGCATAAATTTGTGAACTTGTGGATGAAATATATATATCCTATGATTTGTAAAAATTGAAGAAATAGTAATGTACCAGTGTTGAATGAAAATAAACGTCAGAATACACATCATGTCCCATACGAATCTACTTGATTGATGTTAATCTGGGTTAGTTACTGTACAAATATTAGGATTTGTAAGCACCATTTACTGAAGTTAGTTTTCAGAACTATGAAACAAATGTGTATTTCAGGAGGATGAATATTTCTGAGAATAATTTTGTGAAAAGTTTATTATAAATCCACATTTTTGAACATGAATGAATTTAGGGAGTGTATTTAAGATACATACATTTCATATTTTAAAAATCAGGACAGTATATATATATATATATATATATATATATATATATATATATATATTCATAATTATATATATGTGTATATACATATATATGTGTGTATATATATATATACACACACACACAAAACACACACACAGACATTAAAATGTAGGAATATATACGCCAATCGAAGTTCATCATAAAATATATAGCATCCACAGATGCAAAAATATTTATTTTACTGAACAAGGATTTATGTATAATGTTGTTCTACTAGGAAGCTCACCCATAGTTTGAATTTTCAGTTCCAACAGCGTTTAGAGTAGTGATCTCTTCTCACAACTTGTATCTGCCAAGTCAGTCACCTCACAAAAATGAACGTGTGATACCAGGTAGGATTCTATAAACCATATAAAAATACATGTGCTGAATAGGCTACAGAGAAAGGCAGACAGGCATTTACATATTTGTTAACTTTAGCAACACATGGAGAACTATTTCAATTAAAAATTGACTAGATTTATAACACCAACCATTTATCATGAAAAAGGCAAGTCCAACTATACCCCACGCCTCCTCTGAACTGCTTGTATTTCTATTCTGTTTGGGTTGTTTTTCTCCATCATTTGGATTAGTCGACAGAGTATAGTAGGGTATGGGTTATTGTCAGGATTCAGTATTTTCAATGGTATATAGGAAAATGAATCCAATGTGTATAAAAATATATGCTACACAATTATCTTCCCACTCTCATCCAGAACAATGCCTTTACATTACCTTCACCTCAAGTAAGACACAATTAGGGTAGAAGAGTTTGAAAATCCGTGAATGCATATCTGGGGTGGAAACAGTACTAAGAAACAAATACGTATTTCAGGTGGATGAATATTTCTGAGAATAATCTTGTGAAAAGTTGATTATGAATCCACAACATAAATATGAATGAATTTAGGAAGTGTGTAATAAGACACATATTTCATATTTTGAATACTCCTGAGAGTGTATCTATATATATATTTATATACACACACAGAGACAGACATTAAAAATTGCAATATATATGCCAAACGAAATTCACCATGAAATGTATATCATCCACAGATCCAAATATATTCATTTTACTGAACATGGATTTATGTATAATGTTGTTCAACTAGGAAGCTCACTCACATTTGAATTACCAGTTCAAGCAGCGTTTAGGAGGAGTGATCTCTTCTTCCAATTTGTATCTGCCAAGTCAGCCACCTCACAAGAATGTACGTGTGGTACCAGGTAGGATTCTATATGTGCATATAAAAATACGTGTGCTGAATAGGCTACAGAGAAAGGGGGACAGGAATTCACTTATTTGTTAACTTTAAAAACGCATCGGAAACTATTTCAACAAATAATTGACTAGATTTATAACTGCTACACTATACCATGCAAAAGGCAACTCCAACTATAAAACATACCTCATCTAAACTGCTTGTATTTCTATTATGTTTGTGTTATTTTTCTCCATCATATTAGGATTAGTCAGAGTCGTAATAGGGTATATGTTAGTTTCAGGGATTCAGCATTTCTAATGGAAAATAGGAAATTGAATCCAATGTGTATGCAAATATGTGCTACACAAAAATCTTCCCACTTTCATCCACAAACAATGCCTTGACATTACATTCTCCTCAAGTAAGACACAATTAGAGGAGAAAGTTAGAAAATTCTGTGAATATATTCTGGAATGGAAAATACTCTGATTTACAACTTTGGAGGTGGTAGAGAAGATTCTAAAAGTAAGGGACAGGGTAAACATTCCACAAACATGTACGCTGCTGGCCTAAATACTTTTTGAAACTGCCTCTAAGAGTGGGCACTTGAAGTATTTGATGTTCTGAGGAGATTTAGTTCCTTTGTAGAGAAACCATGAAAGCTGGGTCTGCATCTATGTTACTTGGAGGACATGGTTTCTTATTATCCAATGAACATGAGGCAGCAGTGCTGAATTCTCTCTTTGTAGGTAAACTATGGACACTGGGGCTAAGTGTCTTTCAGTGTGGACTGTGAAGCCAATTGGTCATCCTCCACTTTTCGTGGTGTTTCTCGCTGCTGCACTGGGAGTTTGGTATTTGCTTCAAAAAATACAAGGAGTTAAAATGGGACAGAGTGGTGGAGGGAGTTCTTTAAGGTGTGGTGAGTCAGGGTCTTCAGGAGAATGCACCAACCAAGGTTCTATCCCATGTAGATTGCCCCCTTGAGAATAGCAACATGATTCTGAACATTGCAGTGAATCCTCTCCATATAACAAGATGCCTTTACATATATGGTCTGCTGGCTTCACCATGTCAGTCACAAGCCATTTGGAAGCCAATGGCTGATCCACATGGCCGCAACACAGATGTTTTATCACACAATTGCATACCACTGCTCTAGGCCCACTACTCACCAGGCTCCAACTTACTGGCATATCTGTTCTACACCATTTTCATGAAACAAAGTCAATCAAGGCAGTGTCTGGTATACTCAGGATCAGAAACAGGACATCCAAAGTATTTCCAGTGCCCACTGATCATGAAAATATCAAAAATTTCATGGTAATTTTCTAGCCATTTTTCACGGATGAAGTTTGAGGCTCTGAGGGATTCAATTAATTCAGGAACCATTAAATGGTGAAGAAGCTAATTTCAATGAAAGCTCTGGAGCACTCTCACAGGCAAGGTTTCCCTAAGGGTGGCCAAAATGTCACATGAAGCCAGGCCCATTGAGATCTACAATATGAGGTCCATGTGTGTTTTAAACTCAAATATGGCTGCCAAGTCTTTAAGAAAAATTGTATGTTATATCCGGGCTGAAATTCCCAATGTTCTGTGGAAATCCAACCTGGGCCTAGATCTCAGGTTCCAAGGGCGACTCTCATGTGTGGCCTCCTAAAATCCCAACACAATTCATGGCAATACTTCTCTGAGGTCAGTTAAAGAACTCAGTCTCTAAGGGGAATCACACCAGAGTTCAAGCCCAGTGGAACAGTCATCTCTTCCAACCGCCACACAAATGACCACAATTAAAACCAAAACACTCCCACATGGTCCTCATCTTTTTCCATATAGACACTCCTTATATGTCTGGCTGGAGTTTTCAATGAGGTCCACAGCCCAAGTCAGTGTCCAAATTAAGGTCCTGTTCCCCTCATTTGTCTAACATCAAGGTGGCCTGGACACACTTCCTGTAAACCAGGAATGATCAAATAGGCCTGCCATTAATACTGCTTGGCTTTTTCAATTTGAGGCCTTCTGACTCTGTGGTTTAGATTCTTTATGTGAATTTGAGTCATGAGAAAATCCAAGCCCCTCTGCAGAGATTTGAAGAACTCATTTGGCCGAAAGGATTCCTATTCTCACTTGATGGAAGTCAGGATCCTAACAGAGGAAGGTAAAAGAATTCATTCACAATGAGTGAATATTTGCCATTTTGGTTTTGGATGCACACATTTGATCTTTCTTTTGATCCATCAGGTGCTGAGAATCTAAGCCACAGCCTCACACAGGGCCAAGAGGATGATTCAGACACATCTTTTTCCAAAGCAATTAAGCAAAGAGACACAGGTGATGCCCTTCATTTCCATTTGAAAAATGTTTTCCTCAGGCTTCCCAAAGGGGTGCCCAGAGGCAAAGACATCCTGAGATTCAAGGCAACAGAACAATAGGTTAGCAAAAGGCCCAAAGCAGGGTTTCTCCACTGAGACTTTCCTGGTCACACTGATATCTGAGTTTTCTGAGATGCTGGCCATTCCCTTCAGATATCCAGTACATGGCCATGTGACAGAGATTGGAGGTGGTACATATCTTGGACACAAACCCAAGAGCCTATTCTGAAGAGTTGTCAGAATTCAGAAAGAAAACAGGGACTTAATAAGGTAGTAGGTGTTGCCTATCGATATGGAAACCACACTCCATTCATTAATTGGGCAGGATGAATGCTGGGAAGCTTTCTACTAGAGGGGACAAATGCATTGATGCATTCTCTTTTCTAATGTATACAACCACGGACACAGTGGGATACACAGACATAGAAACACTCACCTTGTAAAACGACTTACTAGAAACAGTTCTCTGCAAACCAAAGAAACCTCCTTTCCTACCTATTCTCAGAACAGAGACAAAACCACACACCCACACTCAAAAAGACACCTCCTTCCCCCAAGTAGGGCTGTGATTATCCGGAGTGTCCTCTGACAGGTTTGCCATACTATGTTCCCCGGTAATGGTCTGTCCTGTCTCAGATCTGGTCTCCTTGTACAACTCTGTAAAGCAGTCAGGAGCCAGCGTTGAGCCACTACCTGCTTAGTCAGGAAAGGCCCGTGTTCATATCTTTCCTGGCATTTGGCCATCCTCACATCAGTCAGTACCAAGAAGACTGACTCTGTCCTTGGTGATTCCAAACAAATGAGACCACTTGGACTGGGACTGGGACTGGCTCTGGTGCTTGGTTTCCTTGGTCCCAAGTTCAGAAAGTTCCATCAACAAGGAAGTGAGGTTGGTCACTTCCTTTAAGAACTGAATGAGGTCACTGCCTTGGCAACCACTTTGTCCTAACAGTTGCTTCCAAGGGTCCCATGAGATGGAGGCTGCCCCTACTTCCTTTGGCACTTTCACAACTTAGAATGGTATATCAACCTTAGGCACCCGAGAACAGCTCTCCACACAAGCCTGTTTTGGTCCATCTTCTCTACAGTAAGAAGATAGAGGCTGATTCAGACAAAACCCTTCATCCTGACCAGGTTGTTTGCCATGGAAAATGACTTTTTGTCTCTCAGGTCCTTCATTGCTGCCTACATCTTCTCCAGGGATCATTTCTGCATGGACCTTTGAGGTTCTTAACAGGTAAAGCATCCCCTACATTCCTGTATTGTAAGAACAATCTGTCTCTGCTCTTCTGTAAAGTTAGATTGAGTGAACAGTGTATAGTTAGGGTTAATTTCATGTTCGATTTGGGTTAGGAATCATTCTGCTGGATTAATAATGGTATTGGGAACCTGTGATATTTATAAGAATATCGAGGTTAAACATATGTATGAAAACAGAAATTAAAGTAAGATTTGAATCCCAGAAGGGCATTGGGCAATTGATTGGGATATTTAGCTTTGAATTACTATCTGCACACATGTCTCAAATAAATCGATATACAATGGCAGAGGAACTTGAACCTTGGATGATTGAATGCTGAAGAGAACATCCAGTCAAAAGGGATTGTCGGTAGGATTAAGAAGATAGTCGCAGTTATTAATATGGTATTATGTAAAAATGTGGATGTGTAACCGATGTGATTCTGCAACTTGTATTTGGGGTAAAAATGGGAGCTGATAACCCATTTGAATCAAATGTATGGAAGATGATATGCCATGAGCTTTGTAATGTTTTGAACAACCAATAAAAAAATTAAAAAAAAAAAGAAGATAGTCGTTATGTTTAGCAAGTAGAGTTAGTATAGGATATGTAACAAAAGTTCTTTAGCAATTTTTTTCGGGCAGTGAGTGAATATAAATGTCAGCACATATGAAGAAATCAGACACAATGATGAACTGGGGAAAATTTGTAGAAAAGCAGATATCAATAGAGACATTAGGAAATCAGGCAAAGTATAAAGTGAGTGATAGAATAAGACATTTTCAACAAGGTTGAGATTGAATATCTAATCTTAGGAAGAAACAAATATGTAGGTCACCAATAGGATTGACATTTGAGAGCATTAGGCAACATGGACATGGATATTGTTAGTAATCCATGTTCACTTTACATTTAGGCTTTGGTACAATCCTAAGTGGGACCTTTGCATTTTGTTTCCAGAATATTACTGTGATAAAATGTATATGTAGATCAGATGACATGATTTTTTCTTCCACCATTTCTAGGAGCAGTATTTTGAAAACGTATAAATTAGCATTGGGGGTAAAAAGAGGTGTACCCTGTTTTTATGAATATACAGATAATGCATGAATAGACCTTAATTTCAATAAATAATACAACTTGTTCCACTTTAAATAATGGATTGAATTGATATCTGAAAATATATAAGAAATCTTATATTGATATGCAATCATTCATGACAACCAGTTATACACCTAATGTTAATATTAGGGTACGATTTATCATGAAGTTTGTGTGAGTTTTGCTTCAAATGTGATTATGGAAATCGAAAATAATGTGTTTGGAAAGAAGTCTCATGAAAATGCCAGTCAAGGAACACCGAGGAATTCATGAGTTCTGAAGCAGGAAGTGATTGAAATTGAAAAAAATGACGATAAATTTCCTTACTTGTGGATGAAATATTATAATATGATGTGAATAAACTGAAGAAATAGTAATGTACCAGTGCTGAATAAAAATGAACATCAAAATACACATCATGTCCCACAGGAATCTTCTCGCATTGATGTTAAACTGTGTCAGTTACTGTAGAAATATTAGGATTTCTTTGCACCATTCACCAAAGTTAGTTTTCTTTTTTTTTAATTTTTATTTATGCTTGTTCAAAACATTACATAGTTCTTGATATATCATATTCCACACTGTGATTCAAGTGGGTTATGAACTCCCATTTTTACCCCATAAACAGATTGCAGAATCACATCAGTTACACATCCATTGATTTACATATTGCCATACTAGTGTCTGTCATATTCTGCTGCCTTTCCTAACCTCTACTATCCCCCTCCCCTTACCTCCCCTCTCCTCTTCTCTCTCTACCTCTTTACTGTAATTCATTTCTCCCCCTTGTATAATTTTTTCCTTTCCCTCACCTCCTCTTGTATGTAATTTTGTATAACCCTGAGGGTCTCCTTTTATTTCCATGCAATTTCCCTTCTCTCTCCCTTTCCCTTCCTCCTCTCATCCCTGTTTAATGTTAATTTTCTTCTCATTCTATTCGTCCCTACTCTGTTCTTAGTTAATCTCTTTATATCAAAGAGACATTTGGCATTTGGTTTTAGGGATTGGCTAGCTTCACTTAGCATAATCTGCTCTAATGCCATCCATTTCTCTGTAAAAATTTTGTCATTTTTTAATGCAGAGTAATACTCCATTGTGTATAAATGCCTCATTTTTTATCCATTCATCTATGGAAGTGCATCTAGGTTGGTTCCACAGTCTTGCTATTGTAAATTGTGCTGCTATGAACATCAATGTAGCAGTGTCCCTGTAGCATTTTTTTTAGGTCTTTAGGGAATAGACTGAGAAGGGGAATACCTGGGTCAAATGGTGGTTCCATTCCCACCTCTACAAGAAATCTCCATACTGCTTTCCAATTTGGCTGCACCAATTTGCAGTCCCACCAGCAATGTACAAGTGTACCCTTTTCTCCACATCCTCGCCAGCACTTGTTGTTGTTTGAGTTCATAATAAATATCTGGAATGGAAAATGCTCAGGAGTTCACAACCTTGAAGGTGGTAGAGGAGTTTCCAAAAGTAAGGGACAGGGTAAATACCACAAACATGGAGCTGTGTCGGCCTTAAGACTTCTTGAGAAAATGCCTCTGAGGTTGGGCACTTGAAATATATGTTGTTGTCAGGAGCTTTAGCTTCCTTTGTAGTGAGACCATCAAAGCTGAGTCTGCATCTATGTGACCTGGACGACATGTTTTTTTTTTATTTTCCTATGAACACGAGGCAGCAGTACTGAATTCTCTCTTTGTAGGCAAACTGGGGCTACTGGGGGCTAAGTGTCTCCCCATGTGGACTGTGAAGCCATTTGATCATCCTTCACATTTAATCATGTTATTTGATGCTGCACTGAAAGTTTGGTATTTACTTTATGAAATAAAGGAGTTTAACTGTGATACAGTGCTGCAGGGAGTTCTGTCATGTGTGGTGGTCAGGATCGGCAGGAGAATGTACCAAGAAGGCTTCTATCACACATAGTTGCCCCCTTGACCATAGCAACATGATTCTGAACATTGCCCTGAAACCTCTCCATACAACAAGATGCCTTTACATCCAAAGGTCTGCTAGCTGCACCATTTCAGTCACAAACCATTTATAAGCCAATGGCAGATCCACGTGGCCCCACCACAGAAGTTTTTTCACACACCTACACTCTACTGCTCTTGGCCCACTACTCAGCAGGCTCCAACTTACTGGCATATCTTTTCTACACCATTATCATGAAACTCAGTCAAACCAGGCACTGTCTTGTATACTCATGATAAGCAACAGGACATCAAATGGTTTTCCAGTGCCAGCTGGTCATGGAAATTTCAAAAATTTCATGGTATTTTCTAGCCATTTTTCAAGGATGAAGTTGGAGTTACTGTGGGTTTCAATTCATTCAGGAACCATTAAATATTGAGGAATCTCATTTCAATGGAAGCTCTAGAGAACTCTCACAGGCAAGTCTTCTGAAAGAGTGGCCCAAGGTCACATAAAGCCAGCCACATTGAGGTCTACAATGTGAGGTCCATGTGTGTTTTGACTCTCAACTATTGCTGCCAAGTCTTTCAGAATATAATCAAGTGATATCCTCGCTGAGATTCCCAGTGCTCTGTGGAAAGCCACCCTGGGCCTAGATCTCAGTTTCCAAGGGTGACTCTCATGCGTGGCCTCCGAAAATTCCAACACAATTCATGGCAATACTTCTCTAAGGTCAGTTTCAGAACTCAGTCTCCAAGGGGAATCCCACAAGAGTTGAAACCCAGGTGGACGCAGTCATCTTTTCCCACCGCCACACAAATGACAACAATGAAAACCAAAACACTCTCACATGGCCCTCATGTTCTTCCATATAGACACTAATCATAACCTCTGGCTAGAAGTTTCCATGAGGGGCGCAGACCAAGACACTGTCCAAAATAAGCTCCCTTTCCCCTCATTTGCCGAAAGTCAGGGTGGCCTACACACCCTTCCTGTGAACCAGAACTGATCAAATAGGCATGGCGTTAATACTGTCATGCTTTTCCAATTAGAGGCCTACTGACTGTCAGGTATAGATTCTTTATGTGATTTGGAGTCATCAGAAAACCCAAGCACTTCTGCAGGGGTTCAAAGAACTCTTTTGAACTAAAGGATCCTGATTCTTACTTGATGAAGGTCAGGAATCTAATAGAGGAAGGCAAGAGACTCATTTGCCATTTCTGTTTTGAATGCACACATGGAATCTATCTTTTGATGCATCAGGTGCTGAGAATCTAAGCCACAACCTCACACAGAACCAAGAGGCTGATTCAGACACATCCTTTTACAAAGCAATTAAGCAAAGAGCCACAGGTGATGCCCATTCATTTTCATTTGAAAACTGTTTTCTTCAGGCTTCACAAAGGGGTGGCCAGAGGCAAAGACCTTCCTGACATTTAGGGCAACAGAAGAACAGGTAAGCAAAAGACACAAAGCAGGGTTTCTCCACTGAGACTTTCCTGGTCACACTGATATCTGAGTTTTCTGAGATGCTTGACATTCACTTCAGCTATCAAGTACATGGCCATGTCACAGAGCTTGGAGGTGGTATATATCTTGGACACAAAACCATGAGCCTATTCTGGAGAGTGGCCAGAATTCAGGAAGAAAACAGGATCTTAGGAAGATAGAAGGTTTTGCCCATCCAGAAGGCAAGCCGCAGTCCATTAATCAATTGGGCAGGATGAATGCTGGGAAGCTTTCTACTAGACAGGACACATCCATTAATTCATTCTCTTTTCTAATGTCTACAACCACAGACACAGTGGGATACACAGACATAGAAACACTTACATGTCAAACGACTTACTAGAAACAGTCCAATCCAAACCAAACAAACCACATTTCCTACCTATTCTCAGAACATGTGACAAAACCACAAAACCACAACCACTCCCACAAAGGCACCTCCTTCCCCCTAGTAGGTCTGTGACTATCCAGAGTGTCCTCTGACTGGTGGGCCATAAAATGTTCTCCCGAAATGTCCTGTCCTGACTCAGATCTGGTCTCTTTGGCCAACTTTGTGAAGTTGTCAGGAGCCAGCGGTGAGCCACTACCTGCTTTCTCAGAAAAGGTCCCTCTTCAGAGCTCTTCTGGCATTTGGCCATCCTCACATAGGTAGGTACCAAGAAAGACTGACCCTGTCCTTGGTAAAACTGAACAAGTGAGCCCACTGGGACTGGGACTGAGACTGGCTCTGGGTACCTGTCTTCATGGATCCCAAATTCAGAGAATTCCTTCACCAAGGAAGTGACGTAGGTCACTTCCTTCAGGAACTGAATTAGGTTACTGCCTTGTCAACCAATTTGTCCTAACAGTTGCTTCCAAAGTCCAATGAGTTGGAGGCTGCCCCTTCTTCCAGTGAAACTTTCACAAGTTTGCATGGTATATCAACCATAGGCACCCAAAAAAAGCTCTCCAGATAGGCCTGGTTTGGTCCATCTTCTATACATTAAGAAAATAAATGTTGATTCAGACACATCCCTTCATGCTAACCAGGTTGTTTGTCATGGAAGATGACTTTTGCTCTCTGACGTCATTCATAGCTGCCTACATTTAATCCAGGGATCATTTCTTTAATGACCTTGGAGGTTCTCAGCAAGTGGAAGATCCCCTAATTTCTGTATTGAAAGACCAACTCTGTCCCTGCTCTTCAGTAAAGATAGATTGAGAGAACAGTGTATGGTCAGGGTTAATAACATGTTCCATTTGGGTTAGGAATCATTCTGCGGGATGAATTATGGTATTGGGAACGTGCGATATTTATAAGAATATAAGTGAAATATAAGTATGAAAACAGACATCTAGGTAATATTTGAAGCCCAGAATTGCATTGGACCCTTGGCTGGGATTCTTAGCTTTGAATTATATTCTGCACAGATGTCTCAGATAAATCAATATACAATGGCATAATTCCTTGTACCTTGGTTGATTGAATGTTGAAGAGAACATCCAGTCAAAAAGAAATAATTTGTAGGATTAGTAAGATTGTTGGTAGGTTTTGAAAGAAGAGTGAGTATAAGATTTGGATGAAAAGATCTTTAGCAATAGGGTTTCGGATAGAGAGTGAATGTAATTGTCAGCACATGTGGAGAGTCTGTCAAAAGGATGAAC
>NW_027514337.1:0-78596 GCF_048772815.1 Callospermophilus lateralis | reverse complement strand
TAAGCAGAGACTGCCTAAAGACATTTTCATTGGAAAGGTGTGCCAAGCGTCCAAAATTACTGGTTTTCTGAAATTTCGGCAAACATTTTTTACATAATCTGGATGATTCTCTGTGGTAGTGATCAGTTCACTAAGTCAACTTGGCTTCCCAATTTTCACTCTTCTAGGATGAAGCGTTCGTTTCCACTAATAGTATGAATTTTTAGGTTTCACCTTGTTTTCTCCTATATAGATAGATGTGTTTGGAACTCTAAATGAAACACGGTTTGTGCTAGCTCTTTGAAAATTGACAAAATAAAGTAGATTTAGGTTCTGTCTCTATGGTTTGTTTTCTCTTGAAGCAGCCCTAACTAGAGACTGCCTAAATACACTTTCATTGGAAACGTGTGCCAAGCGTCCAAAAGTACTGGTTTTCTGAAATCTCGGCAAACACTTTTTCACCCAATCTTGATGATTCTCTGTGGTAATGATCAGTTCACTAAGTCCACTTTGCCGCCCAATTTTCACTCTTCTAGGTTGAAGCGTTCGTTTCCAGTAAGAGTTTGAATTTTTAGGTTTCACTCTGTTTTCTCCTATATAGATAGATGTGTTGGGAACACTAAATGAAACACGGTTTGTGCTAGCTCTTTGAAAATTGACAAAATAAAGTAGTTCTAAGTTCTGTCTCTAAGGTTTGTTTAATCTTGAAGCAGCCCTAAGCAGAGACTGCCTAAAGACATTTTCATTGGAAAGGTGTGCCAAGCGTCCAAAAGTACTGGTTTTCTGAAATCTCGGCAAACCTTTTTTCACCCAATCTTGATGAGACATTGTGGTAATGATCAGTTCACTAAGCCCACTTGGCTGCCCAATTTTCACTATTCTAGGTTGAAGCGTTCGTTTCCACTAATAGTTTGAATTTTTAGGTTTCACTCTGTTTTCTCCTATATAGATAGATGTGTTGGAACCTCTAAATGAACCACGGTTTGTGCTAGCTCTTTGAAAATTGACAAAATAAAGTAGTTCTAAGTTCTGTCTCTAAGGTTTGTTTCCTCTTGTAGCAGCCCTAAGCAGAGACTGCCTAAAGACATTTTCATTGGAAAGGTGTGCCAAGCGTCCAAAATTACTGGTTTCCTGAAATCTCGGCAAACATTTTTTACCCAATCTGGATGATTCTCTGTGGTAGTGATCAGTTCACTAAGTCAACTTGGCTTCCCAATTTTCACTCTTCTAGGATGAAGCGTTCGTTTCCAGTAATAGTATGAATTTTTAGGTTTCACTGTGTTTTCTCCTATATAGATAGATGTGTTTGGAACTCTAAATGAAACACGGTTTGTGCTAGCTCTTTGAAAATTGACAAAATAAAGTAGATTTAGGTTCTGTCTCTATGGTTTGTTTTCTCTTGAAGCAGCCCTAACTAGAGACTGCCTAAATACCCTTTCATTGGAAAGGTGTGCCAAGCGTCCAAAAGTACTGGTTTTCTGAAATCTCGGCAAACATTTTTTCACCCAATCTTGATGATTCTCTGTGGTAATGATCAGTTCACTAAGTCCACTTTGCCGCCCAATTTTCACTCTTCTAGGTTGAAGCGTTCGTTTCCAGTAAGAGTTTGAATTTTTAGGTTTCACTCTGCTTTCTCCTATATAGATAGATGTGTTGGGAACACTAAATGAAACACGGTTTGTGCTAGCTCTTTGAAAATTGACAAAACAAAGTAGTTTTAGGTTCTGTCTCTATGGTTTGTTTCCTCTTCAAGCAGCCCTAACTGAAGACTGCCTAAATACACTTTCATTGGAAACGTGTGCCAAGCGTCCAAAAGTACTGGTTTTCTGAAATCTCGGCAAATATTTTTTCACCCAATCTGGATGATTCTCTGTGGTAGTGATCAGTTCACTAAGTCAACTTGGATTCCCAATTTTCACTCTTCTAGGTTGAAGCGTTCGTTTCCAGTAAGAGTTTGAATTTTTAGGTTTCACTCTGTTTTCTCCTATATAGATAGATGTGTTGGGAACTCTAAATGAAACACGGTTTGTGCTAGCTCTTTGAGAATTGACAAAATAAAGTAGTTCTAAGTTCTGTCTCTAAGGTTTGTTTAATCTTGAAGCAGCCCTAAGCAGAGACTGCCTAAAGACATTTTCATTGGAAAGGTGTGCCAAGCGTCCAAAAGTACTGGTTTTCTGAAATCTCGGCAAACCTTTTTTCACCCAATCTTGATGAGACATTGTGGTAATGATCAGTTCACTAAGCCCACTTGGCTGCCCAATTTTCACTAATCTAGGTTGAAGCGTTCGTTTCCACTAATAGTTTGAATTTTTAGGTTTCACTCTGTTTTCTCCTATATAGATAGATGTGTTGGGAACTCTAAATGAAACACGGTTTGTGCTAGCTCTTTGAAAATTGACAAAATAAAGTAGTTCTAAGTTCCGTCTCCATGGTTTGTTTCCTCTTGAAGCAGCCCTAACTAGAGACTGCCTAAGTACACTTTCATTGGAAAGGTGTGCCAAGCGTCCAAAATCACTGGTTTTCTGAAATCTCTGGAAACCTTTTTTCACCCAACCTTGATGATTCTCTGTGGTCATGATCAGTTCACTAAGTCCACTTGGCCGACCAATTTTCACTCTTCTAGGTTGAAGCGTTCGTTTCCAGTAAGAGTTTGAATTTTTAGGTTTCACTCTGTTTTCTCCTATATAGATAGATGTGTTGGGAACTCTAAATGAAACACGGTTTGTGCTAGCTCTTTGAAAATTGACAAAATACAGTAGTTCTAAGTTCTGTCTCTAAGGTTTGTTTCCTCTTGAAGCAGCCCTAAGCAGAGACTGGATAAAGACATTTTCATTGGAAAGGTGTGCCAAGCGTCCAAAAGTACTGGTTTTCTGAAATCTCGGCAAACATTTTTTCACCCAATCTTGATGAGACATTGTGGTAATGATCAGTTCACTAAGCCCACTTGGCTGCCCAATTTTCACTATTCTAGGTTGAACCGTTCGTTTCCAGTAAGAGTTTGAATTTTTAGGTTTCACTCTGTTTTCTCCTATATAGATAGAAGTGTTTGGAACTCTAAATGAAACACGGTTTGTGCTAGCTCTTTGAAAATTGACAAAATAAAGTTGTTTTATGTTCTGTCTCTATGGTTTGTTTCCTCTCAAGCAGCCATAACTGGAGACTGCCTAAATACACTTTCATTGGAAACGTGTGCCAAGCGTCCAAAAGTACTGGTTTTCTGAAATCCCGGCAAACATTTTTTCACCCAATCTGGATGATTCTCTGTGGTAGTGATCAGTTCCCTAAGTCCACTTGGCCGCCCAATTTTCATTCTTCTAGGTTGAAGCGTTCGTTTCCAGTAAGAGTTTGAATTTTTAGGTTTCACTCTGTTTTCTCCTATATAGATAGATGTGTTGGGAACTCTAAATGAAACACGGTTTGTGCTAGCTCTTTGAAAATTGACAAAATAAAGTAGTTCTAAGTTCTGTCTCTATGGTTTGTTTCCTCTTGAAGCAGCCCTAACTAGAGACTGCCTAAATACACTTTCATTGGAAAGGTGTGCCAAGCGTCCAAAAGTACTGGTTTTCTGAAATCTCGGCAAACATTTTTTCACCCAAACTTGATTATTCTCTGTGGTAATGATCAGTTCACTACGTCCACTTGGCTGCCTAATTTTCACTCTTCTAGGTTGAAGCGTTCGTTTCCAGTAAGAGTTTGAATTTTTAGGTTTCACTGTGTTTTCTCCTATATAGATAGATGTGTTGGGAACTCTAAATGAAACACGGTTTGTGCTAGCTCTTTGAAAATTGACAAAATAAATTAGTTTTAGGTTCTGTCTCCATGGTTTGTTTCCTGTTGAAGCAGCCCTAACTAGAGACTGCCTAAATACACTTTCATTGGAAACGTGTGACAAGCGTCCAAAAGTACTGGTTTTCTGAAATCTCGGCAAACATTTTTTCACCCAATCTTGATGATTCTCTGTGATAATGATCAGTTCACTAAGTCCACTTGGCCGCCCAATTTTCATTCTTCTAGGTTCAAGCGTTCGTTTCCAGTAAGAGTTTGAATTTTTAGGTTTCACTCTGTTTTCTCCTATATAGATTGATGTGTTGGGAACTCTAAATGAAACACGGTTTGTGCTAGCTCTTTGAAAATTGACAAAATAAAGTTGTTTTAGGTTCTGTCTCTATGGTTTGTTTCCTCTTCAAGCAGCCCTAACTGGAGTCTGCCTAAATACACTTTCATTGGAAACGTGTGCCAAGCGTCCAAATTACTGGTTTTCTATAAATCCCTGCAAACATTTTTTCACCCAATCTGGATGATTCTCTGTGGTAGTGATCAGTTCCTTAAGTCCACTTGGCCGCCCAATTTTCACTCTTCTAGGTTGAAGCGTTCGTTTCCAGTAAGAGTTTGAATTTTTAGGTTTCACTCTGTTTTCTCCTATATAGATAGATGTGTTGGGAACTCTAAATGAAACACGGTTTGTGCTAGCTCGTTGAAAATTGACAAAATAAAGTAGTTCTAAGTTCTGTCTCTAAGGTTTGTTTCCTCTTGAAGCAGCCCTAAGCAGAGACTGCCTAAAGACATTTTCATTGGAAAGGTGTGCCAAGAGTCCAAAAGTACTGGTTTTCTGAAATCTCGGCAAACCTTTTTTCACCCAATCTTGATGAGACATTGTGGTAATGATCAGTTCACTAAGCCCACATGGCTGCCCAATTTTCACTATTCTAGGTTGAAGCGTTCGTTTCCACTAATACTTTGAATTTTTAGGTTTCACTCTGTTTTCTCTTATATAGATAGATGTGTTGGGAACTCTAAATGAAACACGGTTTGTGCTAGCTCTTTGAAAATTGACAAAACAAAGTAGTTTTAGGTTCTGTCTCCATGGTTTGTTTCCTCTTGAAGCATCCCTAACTAGAGACTGCCTAAATACACTTTCATTGGAAACGTGTGACAAGCGTCCAAAAGTACTGGTTTTCTGAAATCTCGGCAAACATTTTTTCACCCAATCTTGATGATTCTTTGTGGTAATGATCAGTTCACTAAGTCCACTTGGCCGCCCAATTTTCACTCTTCTAGGTTGAAGCGTTCGTTTCCAGTAAGAGTTTGAATTTTTAGGTTTCACTCTGTTTTCTCCTATATAGATAGATGTGTTGGGAACTCTAAATGAAACACAGTTTGTGCTAGCTCTTTGAAAATTGACAAAATAAAGTAGTTCTAAGTTCTGTCTCCATGGTTTGTTTCCTCTTGAAGCAGCCCTAACTAGAGACTGCCTAAGTACACTTTCATTGGAAAGGTGTGCCAAGCGTCCAAAATCACTGGTTTTCTGAAATCTCGGCAAACATTTTTTCACCCAATCTTGATGATTCTCTGTGGTAATGATCAGTTCACTAAGCCCACTTGGCTGCCCAATATTCACTCTTCTAGGTTGAAGCGTTCGTTTCCAGTAGGAGTTTGAATTTTTAGGTTTCACTCTGTTTTCTCCTATATAGATAGATGTGTTGGGAACTCTAAATGAAACACGGTTTGTGCTAGGTCTTTGAAAATTGACAAAACAAAGTAGTTTTAGGTTCTGTCTCTATGGTTTGTTTCCTCTTCAAGCAGCCCTAACTGGAGACTGCCTAAATACACTTACATTGGAAACGTGTGCCAAGCGTCCAAAAGTACTGGTTTTCTGAAATCTCGGCAAACATTTTTTCACCCAATCTGGATGATTCTCTGTGGTAGTGATCAGTTCACTAAGTCAACTTGGCTTCCCAATTTTCACTCTTCTAGGTTGAAGTGTTCGTTTCCAGTAATAGTTTGAATTTTTAGGTTTCACTGTGTTTTCTCCTATATAGATAGATGTGTTTGGAACTCTAAATGAAACACGGTTTGTGCTAGCTCTTTGAAAATTGACAAAATAAAGTAGATTTAGGTTCTGTCTCTATGGTTTGTTTTCTCTTGAAGCAGCCCAAACTAGAGACTGCCAAAATACACTTTCATTGGAAACGTGTGCCAAGCGTCCAAAATTACTGGTTTTCTGAAATCTCGGCAAACATTTTTTCACCCAACCTTGATGATTCTCTGTGGTCATGATCAGTTCATTAAGTCCACTTGGCCGCCCAATTTTCACTCTTCTAGGTTGAAGCGTTCGTTTCCAGTAAGAGTTTGAATTTTTAGGTTTCACTGTGTTTTCTCCTATATAGATAGATGTGTTGGGAACTCTAAATGAAACACGGTTTGTGCTAGCTCTTTGAAAATTGACAAAATAAAGTAGTTTTAGGTTCTGTCTCCATGGTTTGTTTCCTCTTGAAGCAGCCCTAACTAGAGACTGCCTAAGTACACTTTCATTATAAAGGTGTGCCAAGCGTCCAAAAGAACTGGTTTTCTGAAATTTTGGCAAACATTTTTTCACACAATCTTGATGATTCTCTGTGGTAGTGATCAGTTCACTAAGTCCACTTAGCCTCCCAATATTCACTCTTCTAGGTTGAAGCGTTCGTTTCCAGTAAGAGTTTGAATTTTTAGGTTTCACTCTGTTTTCTCCTATATAGATAGATGTGTTGGGAACTCTAAATGAAACACGGTTTGTGCTAGCTCTTTGAAAATTGACAAAATAAAGTTGTTTTAGGTTCTGTCTCTATGGTTTGTTTCCTCTCAAGCAGCCCTAACTGGAGACTGCCTAAATACACTTTCATTGGAAACGTGTGCCAAGCGTCCAAAAGTACTGGTTTTCTGAAATCCCGGCAAACATTTTTTCACCCAATCTGGATGATTCTCTGTGGTAGTGATCAGTTCCCTAAGTCCACTTGGCCGCCCAATTTTCATTCTTCTAGGTTGAAGCGTTCGTTTCCAGTAAGAGTTTGAATTTTTAGGTTTCACTCTGTTTTCTCCTATATAGATAATGTGTTGGGAACTCTAAATGAAACACGGTTTGTGCTAGCTCTTTGAAAATTGACAAAATAAAGTAGTTCTAAGTTCTGTCTCCATGGTTTGTTTCCTCTTGAAGCAGCCCTAACTAGAGACTGCCTAAGTACACTTTCATTGGAAAGGTGTGCCAAGCGTCCAAAATCACTGGTTTTCTGAAATCTCGGCAAACATTTTTTCACCCAATCTTGATGATTCTCTGTGGTAATGATCAGTTCACTAAGCCCACTTGGCTGCCCAATATTCACTCTTCTAGGTTGAAGCGTTCGTTTCCAGTAGGAGTTTGAATTTTTAGGTTTCACTCTGTTTTCTCCTATATAGATAGATGTGTTGGGAACTCTAAATGAAACACGGTTTGTGCTAGGTCTTTGAAAATTGACAAAACAAAGTAGTTTTAGGTTCTGTCTCTATGGTTTGTTTCCTCTTCAAGCAGCCCTAACTGGAGACTGCCTAAATACACTTACATTGGAAACGTGTGCCAAGCGTCCAAAAGTACTGGTTTTCTGAAATCTCGGCAAACATTTTTTCACCCAATCTGGATGATTCTCTGTGGTAGTGATCAGTTCACTAAGTCAACTTGGCTTCCCAATTTTCACTCTTCTAGGTTGAAGTGTTCGTTTCCAGTAATAGTTTGAATTTTTAGGTTTCACTATGTTTTCTCCTATATAGATAGATGTGTTTGGAACTCTAAATGAAACACGGTTTGTGCTAGCTCTTTGAAAATTGACAAAATAAAGTAGATTTAGGTTCTGTCTCTATGGTTTGTTTTCTCTTGAAGCAGCCCAAACTAGAGACTGCCAAAATACACTTTCATTGGAAACGTGTGCCAAGCGTCCAAAATTACTGGTTTTCTGAAATCTCGGCAAACATTTTTTCACCCAACCTTGATGATTCTCTGTGGTCATGATCAGTTCATTAAGTCCACTTGGCCGCCCAATTTTCACTCTTCTAGGTTGAAGCGTTCGTTTCCAGTAAGAGTTTGAATTTTTAGGTTTCACTGTGTTTTCTCCTATATAGATAGATGTGTTGGGAACTCTAAATGAAACACGGTTTGTGCTAGCTCTTTGAAAATTGACAAAATAAAGTAGTTTTAGGTTCTGTCTCCATGGTTTGTTTCCTCTTGAAGCAGCCCTAACTAGAGACTGCCTAAGTACACTTTCATTGGAAAGGTGTGCCAAGCGTCCAAAAGAACTGGTTTTCTGAAATTTTGGCAAACATTTTTTCACACAATCTTGATGATTCTCTGTGGTAGTGATCAGTTCACTAAGTCCACTTAGCCTCCCAATATTCACTCTTCTAGGTTGAAGCGTTCGTTTCCAGTAAGAGTTTGAATTTTTAGGTTTCACTCTGTTTTCTCCTATATAGATAGATGTGTTGGGAACTCTAAATGAAACACGGTTTGTGCTAGCTCTTTGAAAATTGACAAAATAAAGTTGTTTTAGGTTCTGTCTCTATGGTTTGTTTCCTCTCAAGCAGCCCTAACTGGAGACTGCCTAAATACACTTTCATTGGAAACGTGTGACAAGCGTCCAAAAGTACTGGTTTTCTGAAATCCCGGCAAACATTTTTTCACCCAATCTGGATGATTCTCTGTGGTAGTGATCAGTTCACTAAGTCAACTTGGATTCCCAATTTTCACTCTTCTAGGTTGAAGCGTTCGTTTCCAGTAAGAGTTTGAATTTTTAGGTTTCACTCTGTTTTCTCCTATATAGATAGATGTGTTGGGAACTCTAAATGAAACACGGTTTGTGCTAGCTCTTTGAGAATTGACAAAATAAAGTAGTTCTAAGTTCTGTCTCTAAGGTTTGTTTAATCTTGAAGCAGCCCTAAGCAGAGACTGCCTAAAGACATTTTCATTGGAAAGGTGTGCCAAGCGTCCAAAAGTACTGGTTTTCTGAAATCTCGGCAAACCTTTTTTCACCCAATCTTGATGAGACATTGTGGTAATGATCAGTTCACTAAGCCCACTTGGCTGCCCAATTTTCACTAATCTAGGTTGAAGCGTTCGTTTCCACTAATAGTTTGAATTTTTAGGTTTCACTCTGTTTTCTCCTATATAGATAGATGTGTTGGGAACTCTAAATGAAACACGGTTTGTGCTAGCTCTTTGAAAATTGACAAAATAAAGTAGTTTTAGGTTCTGTCTCCATGGTTTGTTTCCTCTTGAAGCAGCCCTAACTAGAGACTGCCTAAATACACTTTCATTGGAAACGTGTGACAAGCGTCCAAAAGTACTGGTTTTCTGAAATCTCGGCAAACATTTTTTCACCCAATCTTGATTATTCTTTGTGGTAATGATCAGTTCACTAAGTCCACTTGGGCGCCCAATTTTCACTCTTCTAGGTTGAAGCGTTCGTTTCCAGTAAGAGTTTGAATTTTTAGGTTTCACTCTGTTTTCTCCTATATAGATAGATGTGTTGGGAACTCTATGAAACACGGTTTGTGCTAGCTCTTTGAAAATTGACAAAATAAAGTAGTTCTAAGTTCTGTCTCCATGGTTTGTTTCCTCTTGAAGCAGCCCTAACTAGAGACTGCCTAAGTACACTTTCATTGGAAAGGTGTGCCAAGCGTCCAAAATCACTGGTTTTCTGAAATCTCTGCAAACCTTTTTTCACCCAACCTTGATGATTCTCTGTGGTCATGATCAGTTCACTAAGTCCACTTGGCCGACCAATTTTCACTCTTCTAGGTTGAAGCGTTCGTTTCCAGTAAGAGTTTGAATTTTTAGGTTTCACTCTGTTTTCTCCTATATAGATAGATGTGTTGGGAACTCTAAATGAAACACGGTTTGTGCTAGCTCTTTGAAAATTGACAAAATACAGTAGTTCTAAGTTCTGTCTCTAAGGTTTGTTTCCTCTTGAAGCAGCCCTAAGCAGAGACTGGATAAAGACATTTTCATTGGAAAGGTGTGCCAAGCGTCCAAAAGTACTGGTTTTCTGAAATCTCGGCAAACATTTTTTCACCCAATCTTGATGAGACATTGTGGTAATGATCAGTTCACTAAGCCCACTTGGCTGCCCAATTTTCACTATTCTAGGTTGAACCGTTCGTTTCCAGTAAGAGTTTGAATTTTTAGGTTTCACTCTGTTTTCTCCTATATAGATAGAAGTGTTTGGAACTCTAAATGAAACACGGTTTGTGCTAGCTCTTTGAAAATTGACAAAATAAAGTTGTTTTATGTTCTGTCTCTATGGTTTGTTTCCTCTCAAGCAGCCATAACTGGAGACTGCCTAAATACACTTTCATTGGAAACGTGTGCCAAGCGTCCAAAAGTACTGGTTTTCTGAAATCCCGGCAAACATTTTTTCACCCAATCTGGATGATTCTCTGTGGTAGTGATCAGTTCCCTAAGTCCACTTGGCCGCCCAATTTTCATTCTTCTAGGTTGAAGCGTTCGTTTCCAGTAAGAGTTTGAATTTTTAGGTTTCACTCTGTTTTCTCCTATATAGATAGATGTGTTGGGAACTCTAAATGAAACACGGTTTGTGCTAGCTCTTTGAAAATTGACAAAATAAAGTAGTTCTAAGTTCTGTCTCTATGGTTTGTTTCCTCTTGAAGCAGCCCTAACTAGAGACTGCCTAAATACACTTTCATTGGAAAGGTGTGCCAAGCGTCCAAAAGTACTGGTTTTCTGAAATCTCGGCAAACATTTTTTCACCCAAACTTGATTATTCTCTGTGGTAATGATCAGTTCACTACGTCCACTTGGCTGCCTAATTTTCACTCTTCTAGGTTGAAGCGTTCGTTTCCAGTAAGAGTTTGAATTTTTAGGTTTCACTGTGTTTTCTCCTATATAGATAGATGTGTTGGGAACTCTAAATGAAACACGGTTTGTGCTAGCTCTTTGAAAATTGACAAAATAAATTAGTTTTAGGTTCTGTCTCCATGGTTTGTTTCCTGTTGAAGCAGCCCTAACTAGAGACTGCCTAAATACACTTTCATTGGAAACGTGTGACAAGCGTCCAAAAGTACTGGTTTTCTGAAATCTCGGCAAACATTTTTTCACCCAATCTTGATGATTCTCTGTGATAATGATCAGTTCACTAAGTCCACTTGGCCGCCCAATTTTCATTCTTCTAGGTTCAAGCGTTCGTTTCCAGTAAGAGTTTGAATTTTTAGGTTTCACTCTGTTTTCTCCTATATAGATTGATGTGTTGGGAACTCTAAATGAAACACGGTTTGTGCTAGCTCTTTGAAAATTGACAAAATAAAGTTGTTTTAGGTTCTGTCTCTATGGTTTGTTTCCTCTTCAAGCAGCCCTAACTGGAGTCTGCCTAAATACACTTTCATTGGAAACGTGTGCCAAGCGTCCAAATTACTGGTTTTCTATAAATCCCTGCAAACATTTTTTCACCCAATCTGGATGATTCTCTGTGGTAGTGATCAGTTCCTTAAGTCCACTTGGCCGCCCAATTTTCACTCTTCTAGGTTGAAGCGTTCGTTTCCAGTAAGAGTTTGAATTTTTAGGTTTCACTCTGTTTTCTCCTATATAGATAGATGTGTTGGGAACTCTAAATGAAACACGGTTTGTGCTAGCTCGTTGAAAATTGACAAAATAAAGTAGTTCTAAGTTCTGTCTCTAAGGTTTGTTTCCTCTTGAAGCAGCCCTAAGCAGAGACTGCCTAAAGACATTTTCATTGGAAAGGTGTGCCAAGAGTCCAAAAGTACTGGTTTTCTGAAATCTCGGCAAACCTTTTTTCACCCAATCTTGATGAGACATTGTGGTAATGATCAGTTCACTAAGCCCACATGGCTGCCCAATTTTCACTATTCTAGGTTGAAGCGTTCGTTTCCACTAATACTTTGAATTTTTAGGTTTCACTCTGTTTTCTCTTATATAGATAGATGTGTTGGGAACTCTAAATGAAACACGGTTTGTGCTAGCTCTTTGAAAATTGACAAAACAAAGTAGTTTTAGGTTCTGTCTCCATGGTTTGTTTCCTCTTGAAGCATCCCTAACTAGAGACTGCCTAAATACACTTTCATTGGAAACGTGTGACAAGCGTCCAAAAGTACTGGTTTTCTGAAATCTCGGCAAACATTTTTTCACCCAATCTTGATGATTCTTTGTGGTAATGATCAGTTCACTAAGTCCACTTGGCCGCCCAATTTTCACTCTTCTAGGTTGAAGCGTTCGTTTCCAGTAAGAGTTTGAATTTTTAGGTTTCACTCTGTTTTCTCCTATATAGATAGATGTGTTGGGAACTCTAAATGAAACACAGTTTGTGCTAGCTCTTTGAAAATTGACAAAATAAAGTAGTTCTAAGTTCTGTCTCCATGGTTTGTTTCCTCTTGAAGCAGCCCTAACTAGAGACTGCCTAAGTACACTTTCATTGGAAAGGTGTGCCAAGCGTCCAAAATCACTGGTTTTCTGAAATCTCGGCAAACATTTTTTCACCCAATCTTGATGATTCTCTGTGGTAATGATCAGTTCACTAAGCCCACTTGGCTGCCCAATATTCACTCTTCTAGGTTGAAGCGTTCGTTTCCAGTAGGAGTTTGAATTTTTAGGTTTCACTCTGTTTTCTCCTATATAGATAGATGTGTTGGGAACTCTAAATGAAACACGGTTTGTGCTAGGTCTTTGAAAATTGACAAAACAAAGTAGTTTTAGGTTCTGTCTCTATGGTTTGTTTCCTCTTCAAGCAGCCCTAACTGGAGACTGCCTAAATACACTTATATTGGAAACGTGTGCCAAGCGTCCAAAAGTACTGGTTTTCTGAAATCTCGGCAAACATTTTTTCACCCAATCTGGATGATTCTCTGTGGTAGTGATCAGTTCACTAAGTCAACTTGGCTTCCCAATTTTCACTCTTCTAGGTTGAAGTGTTCGTTTCCAGTAATAGTTTGAATTTTTAGGTTTCACTGTGTTTTCTCCTATATAGATAGATGTGTTTGGAACTCTAAATGAAACACGGTTTGTGCTAGCTCTTTGAAAATTGACAAAATAAAGTAGATTTAGGTTCTGTCTCTATGGTTTGTTTTCTCTTGAAGCAGCCCAAACTAGAGACTGCCAAAATACACTTTCATTGGAAACGTGTGCCAAGCGTCCAAAATTACTGGTTTTCTGAAATCTCGGCAAACATTTTTTCACCCAACCTTGATGATTCTCTGTGGTCATGATCAGTTCATTAAGTCCACTTGGCCGCCCAATTTTCACTCTTCTATGTTGAAGCGTTCGTTTCCAGTAAGAGTTTGAATTTTTAGGTTTCACTGTGTTTTCTCCTATATAGATAGATGTGTTGGGAACTCTAAATGAAACACGGTTTGTGCTAGCTCTTTGAAAATTGACAAAATAAAGTAGTTTTAGGTTCTGTCTCCATGGTTTGTTTCCTCTTGAAGCAGCCCTAACTAGAGACTGCCTAAGTACACTTTCATTGGAAAGGTGTGCCAAGCGTCCAAAAGAACTGGTTTTCTGAAATTTTGGCAAACATTTTTTCACCCAATCTTGATGATTCTCTGTGGTAGTGATCAGTTCACTAAGTCCACTTAGCCTCCCAATATTCACTCTTCTAGGTTGAAGCGTTCGTTTCCAGTAAGAGTTTGAATTTTTAGGTTTCACTCTGTTTTCTCCTATATAGATAGATGTGTTGGGAACTCTAAATGAAACACGGTTTGTGCTAGCTCTTTGAAAATTGACAAAATAAAGTTGTTTTAGGTTCTGTCTCTATGGTTTGTTTCCTCTCAAGCAGCCCTAACTGGAGACTGCCTAAATACACTTTCATTGGAAACGTGTGCCAAGCGTCCAAAAGTACTGGTTTTCTGAAATCCCGGCAAACATTTTTTCACCCAATCTGGATGATTCTCTGTGGTAGTGATCAGTTCCCTAAGTCCACTTGGCCGCCCAATTTTCATTCTTCTAGGTTGAAGCGTTCGTTTCCAGTAAGAGTTTGAATTTTTAGGTTTCACTCTGTTTTCTCCTATATAGATAATGTGTTGGGAACTCTAAATGAAACACGGTTTGTGCTAGCTCTTTGAAAATTGACAAAATAAAGTAGTTCTAAGTTCTGTCTCCATGGTTTGTTTCCTCTTGAAGCAGCCCTAACTAGAGACTGCCTAAGTACACTTTCATTGGAAAGGTGTGCCAAGCGTCCAAAATCACTGGTTTTCTGAAATCTCGGCAAACATTTTTTCACCCAATCTTGATGATTCTCTGTGGTAATGATCAGTTCACTAAGCCCACTTGGCTGCCCAATATTCACTCTTCTAGGTTGAAGCGTTCGTTTCCAGTAGGAGTTTGAATTTTTAGGTTTCACTCTGTTTTCTCCTATATAGATAGATGTGTTGGGAACTCTAAATGAAACACGGTTTGTGCTAGGTCTTTGAAAATTGACAAAACAAAGTAGTTTTAGGTTCTGTCTCTATGGTTTGTTTCCTCTTCAAGCAGCCCTAACTGGAGACTGCCTAAATACACTTACATTGGAAACGTGTGCCAAGCGTCCAAAAGTACTGGTTTTCTGAAATCTCGGCAAACATTTTTTCACCCAATCTGGATGATTCTCTGTGGTAGTGATCAGTTCACTAAGTCAACTTGGCTTCCCAATTTTCACTCTTCTAGGTTGAAGTGTTCGTTTCCAGTAATAGTTTGAATTTTTAGGTTTCACTGTGTTTTCTCCTATATAGATAGATGTGTTTGGAACTCTAAATGAAACACGGTTTGTGCTAGCTCTTTGAAAATTGACAAAATAAAGTAGATTTAGGTTCTGTCTCTATGGTTTGTTTTCTCTTGAAGCAGCCCAAACTAGAGACTGCCAAAATACACTTTCATTGGAAACGTGTGCCAAGCGTCCAAAATTACTGGTTTTCTGAAATCTCGGCAAACATTTTTTCACCCAACCTTGATGATTCTCTGTGGTCATGATCAGTTCATTAAGTCCACTTGGCCGCCCAATTTTCACTCTTCTAGGTTGAAGCGTTCGTTTCCAGTAAGAGTTTGAATTTTTAGGTTTCACTGTGTTTTCTCCTATATAGATAGATGTGTTGGGAACTCTAAATGAAACACGGTTTGTGCTAGCTCTTTGAAAATTGACAAAATAAAGTAGTTTTAGGTTCTGTCTCCATGGTTTGTTTCCTCTTGAAGCAGCCCTAACTAGAGACTGCCTAAGTACACTTTCATTGGAAAGGTGTGCCAAGCGTCCAAAAGAACTGGTTTTCTGAAATTTTGGCAAACATTTTTTCACACAATCTTGATGATTCTCTGTGGTAGTGATCAGTTCACTAAGTCCACTTAGCCTCCCAATATTCACTCTTCTAGGTTGAAGCGTTCGTTTCCAGTAAGAGTTTGAATTTTTAGGTTTCACTCTGTTTTCTCCTATATAGATAGATGTGTTGGGAACTCTAAATGAAACACGGTTTGTGCTAGCTCTTTGAAAATTGACAAAATAAAGTTGTTTTAGGTTCTGTCTCTATGGTTTGTTTCCTCTCAAGCAGCCCTAACTGGAGACTGCCTAAATACACTTTCATTGGAAACGTGTGACAAGCGTCCAAAAGTACTGGTTTTCTGAAATCCCGGCAAACATTTTTTCACCCAATCTGGATGATTCTCTGTGGTAGTGATCAGTTCCCTAAGTCCACTTGGCCGCCCAATTTTCATTCTTCTAGGTTGAAGCGTTCGTTTCCAGTAAGAGTTTGAATTTTTAGGTTTCACTCTGTTTTCTCCTATATAGATAATGTGTTGGGAACTCTAAATGAAACACGGTTTGTGCTAGCTCTTTGAAAATTGACAAAATAAAGTAGTTCTAAGTTCTGTCTCTAAGGTTTGTTTTCTCTTGAAGCAGCCCTAAGCAGAGACTGCCTAAAGACATTTTCTTTGGAAAGGTGTGCCAAGCGTCCAAAATTACTGGTTTTCTGAAATCTCGGCAAACATTTTTTACCCAATCTGGATGATTCTCTGTGGTAGTGATCAGTTCAGTAAGTCAACTTGGCTTCCCAATTTTCACTCTTCTAGGTTGAAGCGTTCGTTTCCAGTAATAGTATGAATTTTTAGGTTTCACTGTGTTTTCTCCTATATAGATAGATGTGTTTGGAACTCTAAATGAAACAGGGTTTGTGCTAGCTCTTTGAAAATTGACAAAATAAAGTAGATTTAGGTTCTGTCTCTATGGTTTGTTTTCTCTTGAAGCAGCCCTAACTAGAGACTGCCTAAATACACTTTCATTGGAAACGTGTGCCAATCGTCCAAAAGTACTGGTTTTCTGAAATCTCGGCAAACATTTTTTCACCCAATCTTGATGATTCTCTGTGGTAATGATCAGTTCACTAAGTCCATTTTGCCGCCCAATTTTCACTCTTCTAGGTTGAAGCGTTCGTTTCCAGTAAGAGTTTGAATTTTTAGGTTTCACTCTGTTTTCTCCTATATAGATAGATGTGTTGGGAACACTAAGTGAAACACGGTTTGTGCTAGCTCTTTGAAAATTGACAAAATAAAGTAGTTCTAAGTTCTGTCTCTAAGGTTTGTTTAATCTTGAAGCAGCCCTAAGCAGAGACTGCCTAAAGACATTTTCATTGGAAAGGTGTGCCAAGCGTCCAAAAGTACTGGTTTTCTGAAATCCCGGCAAACATTTTTTCACCCAATCTTGATGAGACTTTGTGGTAATGATCAGTTCACTAAGCCCACTTGGCTGCCCAATTTTCACTATTCTAGGTTGAAGCGTTCGTTTCCAGTAAGAGTTTGAATTTTTAGGTTTCACTGTGTTTTCTCCTATATAGATAGATGTGTTGGGAACTCTAAATGAAACACAGTTTGTGCTAGCTCTTTGAAAATTGACAAAATAAAGTAGTTTTAGGTTCTGTCTCCATGGTTTGTTTCCTCTTGAAGCAGCCCTAACTAGAGACTGCCTAAGTACACTTTCATTGGAAAGGTGTGCCAAGCGTCCAAAAGAACTGGTTTTCTGAAATCTCGGCAAAAATTTTTTCACCCAATCTTGATGATTCTCTGTGGTAGTGATCAGTTCACTAAGTCCACTTCGCCACCCAATATTCACTCTTCTAGGTTGAAGCGTTCGTTTCCAGTAAGAGTTTGAAATTTTAGGTTTCACTCTGTTTTCTCCTATATAGATAGATGTGTTGGGAACTCTAAATGAAACACGGTTTGTGCTAGCTCTTTGAAAATTGACAAAATAAAGTTGTTTTAGGTTCTGTCTCTATGGTTTGTTTCCTCTTCAAGCAGCCCTAACTGGAGACTGCCTAAATACACATTCATTGGAAACGTGTGCCAAGCGTCCAAAAGTACTGGTTTTCTGAAATCCCGGCAAACATTTTTTCACCCAATCTGGATGATTCTCTGTGGTAGTGATCAGTTCCCTAAGTCCACTTGGCCGCCCAATTTTCATTCTTCTAGGTTGAAGCGTTCGTTTCCAGTAAGAGTTTGAATTTTTAGGTTTCACTCTGTTTTCTCCTATATAGATAATGTGTTGGGCACTCTAAATGAAACACGGTTTGTGCTAGCTCTTTGAAAATTGACAAAATAAAGTAGTTCTAAGTTCTGTCTCTAAGGCTTGTTTCCTCTTGAAGCAGCCCTAAGCAGAGACTGCCTAAAGACATTTTCATTGGAAAGGTGTGCCAAGCGTCCAAAAGTACTGGTTTTCTGAAATCTCGGCAAACCTTTTTTCACCCTATCTTGATGAGACATTGTGGTAATGATCAGTTCACTAAGCCCACTTGGCTGCCCAATTTTCACTATTCTAGGTTGAAGCGTTCGTTTCCACTAATAGTTTGAATTTTTAGGTTTCACTCTGTTTTCTCCTATATAGATAGATGTGTTGGGAACTCTAAATGAAACACGGTTTGTGCTAGCTCTTTGAAAATTGACAAAATAAAGTAGTTCTAAGTTCTGTCTCTATGGTTTGTTTCCTCTTGAAGCAGCCCTAACTAGAGACTGCCTAAATACACTTTCATTGGAAAGGTGTGCCAAGCGTCCAAAAGTACTGGTTTTCTGAAATCTCAGCAAACATTTTTTCACCCAATCTTGATTATTCTCTGTGGTAATGATCAGTTCACTACGTCCACTTGGCCGCCTAATTTTCACTCTTCTAGGTTGAAGCGTTCGTTTCCAGTAAGAGTTTGAATTTTTAGGTTTCACTCTGTTTTCTCCTATATAGATAGATGTGTTGGGAACTCTAAATGAAACACGGTTCGTGCTAGCTCTTTGAAAATTGACAAAATAAATTAGTTTTAGGTTCTGTCTCCATGGTTTGTTTCCTGTTGAAGCAGCCCTAACTAGAGACTGCCTAAATACACTTTCATTGGAAACGTGTGACAAGCGTCCAAAAGTACTGGTTTTCTGAAATCTCGGCAAACATTTTTTCACCCAATCTTGATGATTCTCTGTGGTAATGATCAGTTCACTAAGTCCACTTGGCTGCCCAATTTTCACTCTTCTAGGTTGAAGCGTTCGTTTCCAGTAAGAGTTTGAATTTTTAGGTTTCACTCTGTTTTCTCCTATATAGATAGATGTGTTGGGAACTCTAAATGAAACACGGTTTGTGCTAGCTCTTTGAAAATTGACAAAATAAAGTAGTTCTAAGTTCTGTCTCTAAGGCTTGTTTCCTCTTGAAGCAGCCCTAAGCAGAGACGGCCTAAAGATATTTTCTTTGGAAAGGTGTGCCAAGCGTCCAAAAGTACTGGTTTTCTGAAATCTCGGCAAACCTTTTTTCACCCTATCTTGATGAGACATTGTGGTAATGATCAGTTCACTAAGCCCACTTGGCTGCCCAATTTTCACTATTCTAGGTTGAAGCGTTCGTTTCCAGTAAGAGTTTGAATTTTTAGGTTTCACTGTGTTTTCTCCTATATAGATAGATGTGTTGGGAACTCTAAATGAAACACGGTTTGTGCTAGCTCTTTGAAAATTGACAAAATAAAGTAGTTTTAGGTTCTGTCTCCATGGTTTGTTTCCTCTTGAAGCAGCCCTAACTAGAGACTGCCTAAGTACACTTTCATTTCTAAAGGTTTGCCAAGCGTCCAAAAGAACTTGTTTTCTGAAATCTCGGCAAACATTTTTTCACCCAATCTTGATGATTCTCTGTGGTAGTGATCAGTTCACTAAGTCCACTTCGCCGCCCAACATTCACTCTTCTAGGTTGAAGCGCTCGTTTCCAGTAAGAGTTAGAATTTTTAGGTTTCACTCTGTTTTCTCCTATATAGATAGATGTGTTGGGAACTCTAAATGAAACACGGTTTGTGCTAGCTCTTTGAAAATTGACAAAATAAAATTGTTTTAGGTTCTGTCTCTATGGTTTGTTTCCTCTTCAAGCAGCCCTAACTGGAGACTGCCTAAATACACTTTCATTGGAAACGTGTGCCAAGCGTCCAAAAGTACTGGTTTTCTGAAATCTCGGCAAACATTTTTTCACCCAATCTGGATGATTCTCTGTGGTAGTGATCAGTTCCTTAAGTCCACTTGGCCGCCCAATTTTCACTCTTCTAGGTTGAAGCGTTCGTTTCCAGTAAGAGTTTGATTTTTAGGTTTCAATCTGTTTTCTCCTATATAGATAGATGTGTTGGGAACTCTAAATGAAACACGGTTTGTGCTAGCTCTTTGAAAACTGACAAAATAAAGTAGTTCTAAGTTCTGTATCTAAGGTTTGTTTCCTCTTGAAGCAGCACTAAGCAGAGACTGCCTAAAGACATTTTCATTGGAAAGGTGTGCCAAGCGTCCAAAAGTACTTGTTTTCTGAAATCTCGGCAAACCTTTTTTCACCCAATCTTGATGAGACATTGTGGTAATGATCAGTTCACTAAGCCCACTTGGCTGCCCAATTTTCACTATTCTAGGTTGAAGCGTTCGTTTCCAGTAAGAGTTTGACTTTTTAGGTATCACTGTGTTTTCTCCTATATAGATAGATGTGTTGGGAACTCTAAATGAAACACGGTTTGTGCTAGCTCTTTGAAAATTGACAAAATAAAGTAGATTTAGGTTCTGTCTCTATGGTTTGTTTTCTCTTGAAGCAGCCCTAACTAGAGACTGCCTAAATACACTTTCATTGGAAAGGTGTGCCAAGCGTCCAAAAGTACTGGTTTTCTGAAATCTCGGCAAACATTTTTTCACCCAATCTGGATGATTCTCTGTGGTAGTGATCATTCCACTAAGTCATCTTGGCTTCCCAATTTTCACTCTTCTAGGTTGAAGCGTTCGTGTCCAGTAATAGTTTGAATTTTTAGGTTTCACTGTGTTTTCTCCTATATAGATAGATGTGTTTGGAACTCTAAATGAAACACGGTTTGTGCTAGCTCTTTGAAAATTGACAAAATAAAATAGATTTAGGTTCTGTCTCTATGGTTTGTTTTCTCTTGAAGCAGTCCTAACTACAGACTGCCTAAATACACATTCATTGGAAACGTGTGCCAAGCGTCCAAAAGTACTTGTTTTCTGAAATCTCGGCAAAATTTTTTTCACCCAATCTTGATGATTCTCTGTGGTAATGATCAGTTCACTAAGTCCACTTGGCCGCCCAATTTTCACTCTTCTAGGTTGAAGCGTTCGTTTCCAGTAAGAGTTTGAATTTTTAGGTTTCACTCTGTTTTCTCTTATATAGATAGATGTGTTGGGAACTCTAAATGAAACACGGTTTGTGCTAGCTCTTTGAAAATTGACAAAATAAAGTAGTTCTAAGTTCTGTCTCTATGGTTTGTTTCCTCTTGAAGCAGCCCTAACTAGAGACTGCCTAAATACACTTTCATTGGAAAGGTGTGCCAAGCGTCCAAAAGTACTGGTTTTCTGAAATCTCGGCAAACATTTTTTACCTAATCTGGATGATTCTCTGTGGTAGTGATCAGATCACTAAGTCAACTTGGCTTCCCAATTTTCACTCTTCTAGGTTGAAGCGTTCGTTTCCAGTAATAGTATGAATTTTTAGGTTTCACTGTGTTTTCTCCTATATAGATAGATGTGTTTGGAACTCTAAATGAAACAGGGTTTGTGCTAGCTCTTTGAAAATTGACAAAATAAAGTAGATTTAGGTTCTGTCTCTATGGTTTGTTTTCTCTTGAAGCAGCCCTAACTAGAGACTGCCTAAATACACTTTCATTGGAAACGTGTGCCAAGCGTCCAAAAGTACTGGTTTTCTGAAATCTCGGCAAACATTTTTTCACCCAATCTTGATGATTCTCTGTGGTAATGATCAGTTCACTAAGTCCACTTTGCCGCCCAATTTTCACTCTTCTAGGTTGAAGCGTTCGTTTCCAGTAAGAGTTTGAATTTTTAGGTTTCACTCTGTTTTCTCCTATATAGATAGATGTGTTGGGAACACTAAATGAAACACGGTTTGTGCTAGCTCTTTGAAAATTGACAAAATAAAGTAGTTCTAAGTTCTGTCTCTAAGGTTTGTTTAATCTTGAAGCAGCCCTAAGCAGAGACTGCCTAAAGACATTTTCATTGGAAAGGTGTGCCAAGCGTCCAAAAGTACTGGTTTTCTGAAATCTCGGGAAACCTTTTTTCACCCAATCTTGATGAGACTTTGTGGTAATGATCAGTTCACTAAGCCCACTTGGCTGCCCAATTTTCACTATTCTAGGTTGAAGCGTTCGTTTCCAGTAAGAGTTTGAATTTTTAGGTTTCACTGTGTTTTCTCCTATATAGATAGATGTGTTGGGAACTCTAAATGAAACACAGTTTGTGCTAGCTCTTTGAAAATTGACAAAATAAAGTAGTTTTAGGTTCTGTCTCCATGGTTTGTTTCCTGTTGAAGCAGCCCTAACTAGAGACTGCCTAAGTACACTTTCATTGGAAAGGTGTGCCAAGCGTCCAAAAGAACTGGTTTTCTGAAATCTCGGCAAAAATTTTTTCACCCAATCTTGATGATTCTCTGTGGTAGTGATCAGTTCACTAAGTCCACTTCGCCACCCAATATTCACTCTTCTAGGTTGAAGCGTTCGTTTCCAGTAAGAGTTTGAATTTTTAGGTTTCACTCTGTTTTCTCCTATATAGATAGATGTGTTGGGAACTCTAAATGAAACACGGTTTGTGCTAGCTCTTTCAAAATTGACAAAATAAAGTTGTTTTAGGTTCTGTCTCTATGGTTTGTTTCCTCTTCAAGCAGCCCTAACTGGAGACTGCCTAAATACACTTTCATTGGAAAGGTGTGCCAAGCGTCCAAAAGTACTGGTTTTCTGAAATCCCTGCAAACATTTTTTCACCCAATCTGGATGATTCTCTGTGGTAGTGATCAGTTCCCTAAGTCCACTTGGCCGCCCAATTTTCATTCTTCTAGGTTGAAGCGTTCGTTTCCAGTAAGAGTTTGAATTTTTAGGTTTCACTCTGTTTTCTCCTATATAGATAATGTGTTGGGAACTCTAAATGAAACACGGTTTGTGCTAGCTCTTTGAAAATTGACAAAATAAAGTAGTTCTAAGTTCTGTCTCTAAGGCTTGTTTCCTCTTGAAGCAGCCCTAAGCAGAGACTGCCTAAAGATATTTTCATTGGAAAGGTGTGCCAAGCGTCCAAAAGTACTGGTTTTCTGAAATCTCGGCAAACCTTTTTTCACCCTATCTTGATGAGACATTGTGGTAATGATCAGTTCACTAAGCCCACTTGGCTGCCCAATTTTCACTATTCTAGGTTGAAGCGTTCGTTTCCACTAATAGTTTGAATTTTTAGGTTTCACTCTGTTTTCTCCTATATAGATAGATGTGTTGGGAACTCTAAATGAAACACGGTTTGTGCTAGCTCTTTGAAAATTGACAAAATAAAGTAGTTCTAAGTTCTGTCTCTATGGTTTGTTTCCTCTTGAAGCAGCCCTAACTAGAGACTGCCTAAATACACTTTCATTGGAAAGGTGTGCCAAGCGTCCAAAAGTACTGGTTTTCTGAAATCTCAGCAAACATTTTTTCACCCAATCTTGATTATTCTCTGTGGTAATGATCAGTTCACTACGTCCACTTGGCCGCCTAATTTTCACTCTTCTAGGTTGAAGCGTTCGTTTCCAGTAAGAGTTTGAATTTTTAGGTTTCACTCTGTTTTCTCCTATATAGATAGATGTGTTGGGAACTCTAAATGAAACACGGTTCGTGCTAGCTCTTTGAAAATTGACAAAATAAATTAGTTTTAGGTTCTGTCTCCATGGTTTGTTTCCTGTTGAAGCAGCCCTAACTAGAGACTGCCTAAATACACTTTCATTGGAAACGTGTGCCAAGCGTCCAAAAGTAATGGTTTTCTGAAATCTCGGCAAACATTTTTTCACCCAATCTTGATGATTCTCTGTGGTAATGATCAGTTCACTAAGTCCACTTGGCCGCCCAATTTTCACTCTTCTAGGTTGAAGCGTTCGTTTCCAGTAAGAGTTTGAATTTTTAGGTTTCACTCTGTTTTCTCCTATATAGATAGATGTGTTGGGAACTCTAAATGAAACACGGTTTGTGCTAGCTCTTTGAAAATTGACAAAATAAAGTAGTTCTAAGTTCTGTCTCTAAGGTTTGTTTCCTCCTGAAGCAGCCCTAAGCAGAGACTGCCAAAAGACATTTTCATTGGAAAGGTGTGCCAAGCGTCCAAAAGTACTGGTTTTCTGAAATCTCAGCAAACATTTTTTCACCCATTCTTGATGAGACATTGTGGTAATGATCAGTTCACTAAGCCCACTTGGCTGCCCAATTTTCACTATTCTAGGTTGAAGCGTTCGTTTCCAGTAAGAGTTTGAATTTTTAGGTTTCACTGTGTTTTCTCCTATATAGATAGATGTGTTGGGAACTCTAAATGAAACACGGTTTGTGCTAGCTCTTTGAAAATTGACAAAATAAAGTAGTTTTAGGTTCTGTCTCCATGGTTTGTTTCCTCTTGAAGCAGCCCTAACTAGAGACTGCCTAAGTACACTTTCATTTCTAAAGGTGTGCCAAGCGTCCAAAAGAACTTGTTTTCTGAAATCTCGGCAAACATTTTTTCACCCAATCTTGATGATTCTCTGTGGTAGTGATCAGTTCACTAAGTCCACTTCGCCGCCCAACATTCACTCTTCTAGGTTGAAGCGTTCGTTTCCAGTAAGAGTTAGAATTTTTAGGTTTCACTCTGTTTTCTCCTATATAGATAGATGTGTTGGGAACTCTAAATGATACACGGTTTGTGCTAGCTCTTTGAAAATTGACAAAATAAAATTGTTTTAGGTTCTGTCTCTATGGTTTGTTTCCTCTTCAAGCAGCCCTAACTGGAGACTGCCTAAATACACTTTCATTGGAAACGTGAGCCAAGCGTCCAAAAGTACTGGTTTTCTGAAATCCCGGCAAACATTTTTTCACCCAATCTGGATGATTCTCTGTGGTAGTGATCAGTTCCTTAAGTACACTTGGCCGCCCAATTTTCACTCTTCTAGGTTGAAGCGTTCGTTTCCAGTAAGAGTTTGAATTTTTAGGTTTCAATCTGTTTTCTCCTATATAGATAGATGTGTTGGGAACTCTAAATGAAACACGGTTTGTGCTAGCTCTTTGAAAATTGACAAAATAAAGTAGTTCTAAGTTCTGTCTCTAAGGTTTGTTTCCTCTTGAAGCAGCCCTAAGCAGAGACTGCCTAAAGACATTTTCATTGGAAAGGTGTGCCAAGCGTCCAAAAGTACTTGTTTTCTGAAATCTCGGCAAACCTTTTTTCACCCAATCTTGATGAGACATTGTGGTAATGATCAGTTCACTAAGCCCACTTGGCTGCCCAATTTTCACTATTCTAGGTTGAAGCGTTCGTTTCCAGTAAGAGTTTGAATTTTTAGGTATCACTGTGTTTTCTCCTATATAGATAGATGTGTTGGGAACTCTAAATGAAACACGGTTTGTGCTAGCTCTTTGAAAATTGACAAAATAAAGTAGATTTAGGTTCTGTCTCTATGGTTTGTTTTCTCTTGAAGCAGCCCTAACTAGAGACTGCCTAAATACACTTTCATTGGAAAGGTGTGCCAAGCGTCCAAAAGTTATGGTTTTCTGAAATCTCGGCAAACATTTTTTCACCCAATCTGGATGATTCTCTGTGGTAGTGATCATTTCACTAAGTCATCTTGGCTTCCCAATTTTCACTCTTCTAGGTTGAAGCGTTCGTGTCCAGTAATAGTTTGAATTTTTAGGTTTCACTGTGTTTTCTCCTATATAGATAGATGTGTTTGGAACTCTAAATGAAACACGGTTTGTGCTAGCTCTTTGAAAATTGACAAAATAAAATAGATTTAGGTTCTGTCTCTATGGTTTGTTTTCTCTTGAAGCAGTCCTAACTAGAGACTGCCTAAATACACATTCATTGGAAACGTGTGCCAAGCGTCCAAAAGTACTTGTTTTCTGAAATCTCGGCAAAATTTTTTTCACCCAATCTTGATGATTCTCTGTGGTAATGATCAGTTCACTAAGTCCACTTGGCCCCCCAATTTTCACTCTTCTAGGTTGAAGCGTTCGTTTCCAGTAAGAGTTTGAATTTTTAGGTTTCACTCTGTTTTCTCTTATATAGATAGATGTGTTGGGAACTCTAAATGAAACACGGTTTGTGCTAGCTCTTTGAAAATTGACAAAATAAAGTAGTTCTAAGTTCTGTCTCTATGGTTTGTTTCCTCTTGAAGCAGCCCTAACTAGAGACTGCCTAAATACACTTTCATTGGAAAGGTGTGCCAAGCGTCCAAAAGTACTGGTTTTCTGAAATCTCGGCAAAATTTTTTTCACCCAATCTTGATGATTCTCTGAGGTTGTGATCAGTTCACTAAGTCCACTTGGCTGCCCAATTTTCACTCTTCTAGGTTGAAGCGTTCGTTTCCACTAAGAGTTTGAATTTTTAGGTTTCACTCTGTTTTCTCCTATACAGATAGATGTGTTGGGAACTCTAAATGAAACACGGTTTGTGCTAGCTCTTTGAAAATTGACAAAATAAAGTAGTTTTAGGTTCTGTCTCTATGGTTTGTTTCCTCTTCAAGCAGCCCTAACTGGAGACTGCCTAAATACACTTTAATTGGAAACGTGTGCCAAGCGTCCAAAATTACTGGTTTTCTGAAATTTCGGCAAACATTTTTTCACCCAATCTGGATGATTCTCTGTGGTAGTGATCATTTCACTATGTAAACTTGGCTTCCCAATTTTCACTCTTCTAAGTTGAAGCGTTCGTTTCCAGTAATAGTTTGAATTTTTAGGTTTCACTGTGTTTTCTCCTATATAGATAGATGTGTTTGGAACTCTAAATGAAACACGGTTTGTGCTAGCTCTTTGAAAATTGACAAAATAAAGTAGATTTAGGTTCTGTCTCTATGGTTTGTTTTCTCTTGAAGCAGCCCTAACTATAGACTGCCTAAATACACTTTCATTGGAAACGTGTGCCAAGCGTCCAAAAGTACTGGTTTTCTGAAATCTCGGCAAACATTTTTTCACCCAATCTTGATGATTCTCTGTAGTAATGATCAGTTCACTACGTCCACTTGGCCGCCCAATTTTCACTCTTCTAGGTTGAAGCGTTTGTTTCCAGTAAGAGTTTGAATTTTTAGGTTTCACTCTGTTTTCTCCTATATAGATAGATGTGTTGGGAACTCTAAATGAAACACGGTTTGTGCTAGCTCTTTGAAAATTGACAAAATAAAGTAGTTTTAGGTTCTGTCTCCATGGTTTGTTTCCTCTTGTAGCAGCCCTAACTAGAGACTGCCTAAATACACTTTCATTGGAAACGTTTGCCAAGCGTCCAAAATTACTGGTTTTCTGAAATCTCGGCAAACATTTTTTCACCCAATCATGATGATTCTCTGTGGTAATGATCAGTTCACTAAGTCCACTAGGCCGCCCAATTTTCACTCTTCTAGGTTGAAGCGTTCGTTTCCAGTAAGAGTTTGAATTTTTAGGTTTCACTCTGTTTTCTCCTATATAGATAGATGTGTTGGGAACTCTAAATGAAACAGGGTTTGTGCTAGCTCTTTGAAAATTGACAAAATAAAGTAGATTTAGGTTCTGTCTCTATGGTTTGTTTTCTCTTGAAGCAGCCCTATCTAGAGACTGCCTAAATACACTTCATTGGAAACGTGTGCCAAGCGTCCAAAAGTACTGGTTTTCTGAAATCTCGGCAAACATTTTTTCACCCAATCTTGATGATTCTCTGTGGTAATGATCAGTTCACAAAGTCCCCTTGGCTGCCCAATTTTCACTCTTCTAGGTTGAAGCGTTCGTTTCCAGTAAGAGTTTGAATTTTTATGTTTCACTCTGTTTTCTCCTATATAGATAGATGTGTTGGGAACTCTAAATGAAACAAGGTTTGTGCTAGCTCTTGAAAATTGAGAAAATAAAGTAGTTCTAAGTTCTGTCTCTAAGGTTTGTTTCCTCTTGAAGCAGCCATTAGCAGAGACTGCCTAAAGACATTTTCATTGGAAAGGTGTGCCAAGCGTCCAAAATTACTGGTTTTCTGAAATCTCGGCAAACATTTTTCCACCCAATCTTGATGATTCTCTGTGGTAATGATCAGTTCACTACGTCCACTTGGCTGCCCAATTTTCACTCTTCTAGGTTGAAGCGTTCGTTTACAGTAAGAGTTTGAATTTTTAGGTTTCAATCTGTTTTCTCCTATATAGATAGATGTGTTGGGAACTCTAAATGAAACACGGTTTGTGCTAGCTCCTTGAAAATTGACAAAATAAAGTAGTTCTAAGTTCTGTCTCCATGGTTTGTTTCCTCTTGTAGCAGCCCTAACTAGAGACTGCCTAAATACACTTTCATTGGAAACGTGTGCCAAGCGTCCAAAATTACTGGTTTTCTGAAATCTCGGCAAACATTTTTTCACCCAATCATGATGATTCTCTGTGGTAATGATCAGTTCACTAAGTCCACTTGGCCGCCCAATTTTCACTCTTCTAGGTTGAAGCGTTCGTTTCCAGTAAGAGTTTGAATTTTTAGGTTTCACTCTGTTTTCTCCTATATAGATAGATGTGTTCGGAACTCTAAATGAAACACGGTTTGTGCTAGCTCTTTGAAAATTGACAAAATAAAGTAGATTTAGGTTCTGTCTCTATGGTTTGTTTCCTCTTGAAGCAGCCCTAAGTAGAGACTGCCTAAATACACTTTCATTGGAAACGTGTGCCAAGCGTCCAAAAGTACTGGTTTTCTGAAATCTCGGCAAACATTTTTTCACCCAATCTTGATGATTCTCTGTGGTAATGATCAGTTCACTAAGTCCCCTTGGCTGCCCAATTTTCACTCTTCTAGGTTGAAGCGTTCGTTTCCAGTAAGAGTTTGAATTTTTAGGTTTCACTCTGTTTTCTCCTATATAGATAGAAGTGTTTGGAACTCTAAATGAAACACGGTTTGTGCTAGCTCTTTGAAAATTGAGAAAATAAAGTAGTTCTAAGTTCTGTCTCTAAGGTTTGTTTCCTCTTGAAGCAGCCCTAAGCATAGACTGCCTAAAGACATTTTCATTGGAAAGGTGTGCCAAGCGTCCAAAAGTACTGGTTTTCTGAAATCTCGGCAAACATTTTTCCACCCAATCTTGATGATTCTCTGTGGTAATGATCAGTTCACTACGTCCACTTGGCTGCCCAATTTTCACTCTTCTAGGTTGAAGCGTTCGTTTACAGTAAGAGTTTGAATTTTTAGGTTTCACTCTGTTTTCTCCTATATAGATAGATGTGTTGGGAACTCTAAATGAAACACGGTTTGTGCTAGCTCTTTGAAAATTGACAAAATAAAGTAGTTTTAGGTTCTGTCTCCATGGTTTGTTTCCTCTTGTAGCAGCCCTAACTAGAGACTGCCTAAATACACTTTCATTGGAAACGTTTGCCAAGCGTCCAAAATTACTGGTTTTCTGAAATCTCGGCAAACATTTTTTCACCCAATCATGATGATTCTCTGTGGTAATGATCAGTTCACTAAGTCCACTAGGCCGCCCAATTTTCACTCTTCTAGGTTGAAGCGTTCGTTTCCAGTAAGAGTTTGAATTTTTAGGTTTCACTCTGTTTTCTCCTATATAGATAGATGTGTTGGGAACTCTAAATGAAACAGGGTTTGTGCTAGCTCTTTGAAAATTGACAAAATAAAGTAGATTTAGGTTCTGTCTCTATGGTTTGTTTTCTCTTGAAGCAGCCCTATCTAGAGACTGCCTAAATACACTTCATTGGAAACGTGTGCCAAGCGTCCAAAAGTACTGGTTTTCTGAAATCTCGGCAAACATTTTTTCACCCAATCTTGATGATTCTCTGTGGTAATGATCAGTTCACAAAGTCCCCTTGGCTGCCCAATTTTCACTCTTCTAGGTTGAAGCGTTCGTTTCCAGTAAGAGTTTGAATTTTTATGTTTCACTCTGTTTTCTCCTATATAGATAGATGTGTTGGGAACTCTAAATGAAACAAGGTTTGTGCTAGCTCTTGAAAATTGAGAAAATAAAGTAGTTCTAAGTTCTGTCTCTAAGGTTTGTTTCCTCTTGAAGCAGCCCTAAGCAGAGACTGCCTAAAGACATTTTCATTGGAAAGGTGTGCCAAGCGTCCAAAAGTACTGGTTTTCTGAAATCTCGGCAAACATTTTTCCACCCAATCTTGATGATTCTCTGTGGTAATGATCAGTTCACTACGTCCACTTGGCTGCCCAATTTTCACTCTTCTAGGTTGAAGCGTTCGTTTACAGTAAGAGTTTGAATTTTTAGGTTTCAATCTGTTTTCTCCTATATAGATAGATGTGTTGGGAACTCTAAATGAAACACGGTTTGTGCTAGCTCCTTGAAAATTGACAAAATAAAGTAGTTCTAAGTTCTGTCTCCATGGTTTGTTTCCTCTTGTAGCAGCCCTAACTAGAGACTGCCTAAATACACTTTCATTGGAAACGTGTGCCAAGCGTCCAAAATTACTGGTTTTCTGAAATCTCGGCAAACATTTTTTCACCCAATCATGATGATTCTCTGTGGTAATGATCAGTTCACTAAGTCCACTTGGCCGCCCAATTTTCACTCTTCTAGGTTGAAGCGTTCGTTTCCAGTAAGAGTTTGAATTTTTAGGTTTCACTCTGTTTTCTCCTATATAGATAGATGTGTTCGGAACTCTAAATGAAACACGGTTTGTGCTAGCTCTTTGAAAATTGACAAAATAAAGTAGATTTAGGTTCTGTCTCTATGGTTTGTTTCCTCTTGAAGCAGCCCTAAGTAGAGACTGCCTAAATACACTTTCATTGGAAACGTGTGCCAAGCGTCCAAAAGTACTGGTTTTCTGAAATCTCGGCAAACATTTTTTCACCCAATCTTGATGATTCTCTGTGGTAATGATCAGTTCACTAAGTCCCCTTGGCTGCCCAATTTTCACTCTTCTAGGTTGAAGCGTTCGTTTCCAGTAAGAGTTTGAATTTTTAGGTTTCACTCTGTTTTCTCCTATATAGATAGAAGTGTTTGGAACTCTAAATGAAACACGGTTTGTGCTAGCTCTTTGAAAATTGAGAAAATAAAGTAGTTCTAAGTTCTGTCTCTAAGGTTTGTTTCCTCTTGAAGCAGCCCTAAGCATAGACTGCCTAAAGACATTTTCATTGGAAAGGTGTGCCAAGCGTCCAAAAGTACTGGTTTTCTGAAATCTCGGCAAACATTTTTCCACCCAATCTTGATGATTCTCTGTGGTAATGATCAGTTCACTACGTCCACTTGGCTGCCCAATTTTCACTCTTCTAGGTTGAAGCGTTCGTTTACAGTAAGAGTTTGAATTTTTAGGTTTCACTCTGTTTTCTCCTATATAGATAGATGTGTTGGGAACTCTAAATGAAACACGGTTTGTGCTAGCTCTTTGAAAATTGACAAAATAAAGTAGTTTTAGGTTCTGTCTCCATGGTTTGTTTCCTCTTGAAGCAGCCCTAACTAGAGACTGCCTAAATACACTTTCATTGGAAACGTGTGCCAAGCGTCCAAAAGTACTGGTTTTCTGAAATCTCGGCAAACATTTTTTCACCCAATCTTGATGATTCTCTGTGGTAGTGATCAGTTCACTAAGTCCACTTGGCTGCCCAATTTTCACTCTTCTAGGTTGAAGCGTTCGTTTCCAGTAAGAGTTTGAATTTTTAGGTTTCACTCTGTTTTGTCCTATACAGATAGATGTGTTGGGAACACTAAATGAAACACGGTTTGTGCTAGCTCTTTGAAAATTGACAAAATAAAGTAGTTTTAGGTTCTGTCTAAATGGTTTGTTTCCTCTTGTAGCAGCCCTAACTAGAGACTGCCTAAATACACTTTCATTGGAAACGTGTGCCAAGCATCCAAAATTACTGGTTTTCTGAAATCTCGGCAAACATTTTTTCACCCAATCATGATGATTCTCTGTGGTAATGATCAGTTCACTAAGTCCACTTGGCCGCCCAATTTTCACTCTTCTAGGTTGAAGCGTTCGTTTCCAGTAAGAGTTTGAAATTTTAGGTTTCACTCTGTTTTCTCCTATATAGATAGATGTGTTGGGAACTCTAAATGAAACACGGTTTGTGCTAGCTCTTTGAAAATTGACAAAATAAAGTAGTTCTAAGTTCTGTCTCTAAGGTTTGTTTCGTCTTGAAGCAGCCCTAAGCAGAGACTGCCTAAAGACATTTTCATTGGAAAGGTGTGCCAAGCGTCCAAAAGTACTGGTTTTCTGAAATCTCGGCAAACATTTTTCCACCCAATCTTGATGATTCTCTGTGGTAATGATCAGTTCACTACGTCCACTTGGCTGCCCAATTTTCACTCTTCTAGGTTGAAGCGTTCGTTTCCAGTAAGAGTTTGAATTTTTAGGTTTTACTGTGTTTTCTCTTATATAGATAGATGTGTTGGGAACTCTAAATGAAACAAGGTTTGTGCTAGCTCTTTGACAATTGACAAAATAAAGTAGTTTTAGGTTCTGTCTCCATGGTTTGTTTCCTCTTGAAGCAGCCCTAACTAGAGACTGCCTAAATACACTTTCATTGGAAACGTGTGCCAAGCGTCCAAAATTACTGGTTTTCTGAAATCTCGGCAAACATTTTTTCTCCCAATCTTGATGATTCTCTGTGGTAATGATCAGTTCACTAAGTCCACTTGGCCGCCCAATTTTCACTCTTCTAGGTTGAAGCGTTCGTTTCCAGTAAGAGTTTGAATTTTTAGGTTTCACTCTGTTTTCTCCTATATAGATAGATGTGTTTGGAACTCTAAATGAAACACGGTTTGTGCTAGCTCTTTGAAAATTGACAAAATAAAGTAGATTTAGGTTCTGTCTCCATGGTTTGTTTCCTCTTGAAGCAGCTTTAACTAGAGACTGCCTAAATACACTTTCATTGGAAACGTGTGCCAAGCGTCCAAAAGTACTGGTTTTCTGAAATCTCGGCAAACATTTTTTCACCCAATCTGGATGATTCTCTGTGGTAATGATCAGTTCACTAAGTCCCCTTGGCTGCCCAATTTTCACTCTTCTAGGTTGAAGCGTTCGTTTCCAGTAAGAGTTTGAGTTTTTAGGTTTCACTGTGTTTTCTCCTATATAGATAGATGTGTTGGGAACTCTAAATGAAACACGGTTTGTGCTAGCTCTTTGAAAATTGACAAAATAAAGTAGTTTTAGTTTCTGTCTCTATGGTTTGTTTCCTCTTCAAGCAGCCCAAACTGGAGACTGCCTAAATACACTTTCATTGGAAACGTGTGCCAAGCGTCCAAAAGTACTGGTTTTCTGAAATCTCGGCAAACATTTTTTCACCTAATCTGGATGATTCTCTGTGGTAGTGATCAGTTCACTAAGTCAACTTGGCTTCCCAATTTTCATTCTTCTAGGTTGAAGCGTTCGTTTCCAGTAAGAGTTTGAATTTTTAGGTTTCACTGTGTTTTCTCCTATATAGATAGATGTGTTTGGAACTCTAAATGAAACACGGTTTGTGCTAGCTCTTTGAAAATTGACAAAATAAAGTAGATTTAGGTTCTGTCTCTATGGTTTGTTTTCTCTTGAAGAAGCCCTAACTGGAGACTGCCTAAATACACTTTCATTGGAAACGTGTGCCAAGCGTCCAAAATTACTGGTTTTCTGAAATCTCGGCAAACATTTTTTCACCCAATCTTGATGATTCTCTGTGGTAATGATCAGTTCACTAAGTCCACTTGGCCGCCCAATTTTCACTCTTCCAGGTTGAAGCGTTCGTTTACAGTAAGAGTTTGAATTTTATGTTTCACTCTGTTTTCTCCTATATAGATGTGTTGGGAACTCTAAATGAAACACGGTTTGTGCTAGCTCTTTGAAAATTGACAAAATAAAGTAGTTCTAAGCTCTGTCTCTAAAGTTTGTTTCCTCTTGAAGCAGCCCTAAGCAGAGACTGCCTAAAGACATTTTCATTGGAAACGTGTGCCAAGCGTCCAAAAGTACTGGTTTTCTGAAATCTCGGCAAACATTTTTCCACCCAATCTTGATGATTCTCTGTGGAATTGATCAGTTCACTACGTAAACTTGACTGCCCAATTTTCACTCTTCTAGGTTGACGCGTTCGTTTCCAGTAAGAGTTTGAATTTTTAGGTTTCACTCTGTTTTCTCCTATATAGATAGATGTGTTGGGAACTCTAAATGAAACACGGTTTGTGCTAGCTCTTTGAAAATTGACAAAATAAAGTAGATTTAGGTTCTGTCTCTATGGTTTGTTTCCTCTTGAAGCAGCTTTAACTAGAGACTGCCTAAATACACTTTCATTGGAAACGTGTGCCAAGCGTCCAAAAGTACTGGTTTTCTGAAATCTCGGCAAACATTTTTTCACCCAATCTGGATGATTCTCTGTGGTAATGATCAGTTCACTAAGTCCCCTTGGCTGCCCAATTTTCACTCTTCTAGGTTGAAGCGTTCGTTTCCAGTAAGAGTTTGAGTTTTTAGGTTTCACTGTGTTTTCTCCTATATAGATAGATGTGTTGGGAACTCTAAATGAAACACGGTTTGTGCTAGCTCTTTGAAAATTGACAAAATAAAGTAGTTTTAGGTTCTGTCTCTAAGGTTTGTTTCCTCTTGAAGCAGCCCTAAGCAGAGACTGCCTAAAGACATTTTGATTGGAAAGGTGTGCCAAGCGTCCAAAAGTACTGGTTTTCTGAAATCTCCTCAAACATTTTTCCATCCAATCTTGATGATTCTCTGTGGTAATGATCAGTTCACTACGTCCACTTGGCTGCCCAATTTTCACTCTTCTAGGTTTAAGCGTTCGTTTCCAGTAAGAGTTTGAATTTTTAGGTTTCACTGTGTTTTCTCCTATATAGATAGATGTGTTGGGAACTCTAAATGAAACACGGTTTGTGCTAGCTCTTTGAAAATTGACAAAATAAAGTAGTTTTAGGTTCTGTCTCCATGGTTTGTTTCCTCTTGAAGCAGCCCTAACTGGAGACTGCCTAAGTACACTTTCATTGGAAAGGTGTGCCAAGCGTCCAAAAGCACTGGTTTTCTGAAATCTCGGCAAACATATTTTCACCCAATCTTGATGATTCTCTTTGGTAATGATCAGTTCACTAAGCCCACTTGGCTGCCCAATATTCACTCTTCTTGGTTGAAGCGTTCGTTTCCAGTAAGAGTTTGAATTTTTAGGTTTCACTCTGTTTTCTCCTATATAGATAGATGTGTTGGGAACTCTAAATGAAACACGGTTTGTGCTAGCTCTTTGAAAATTGACAAAATAAAGTAGTTTTAGGTTCTGTCTCTATGGTTTGTTTCCTCTTCAAGCAGCCCTAACTGGAGACTGCCTAAATACACTTTCATTGGAAACGTTTGCCAAGCGTCCAAAAGTACTGGTTTTCTGAAATCTCGGCAAACATTTTTTCACCCAATCTGGATGATTCTCTGTGGTAGTGATCAGTTCACTAAGTCAACTTGGCTTCCCAATTTTCACTCTTCTAGGTTGAAGCGTTCGTTTCCAGTAAGAGTTTGAATTTTTAGGTTTCACTGTGTTTTCTCCTATATAGATAGATGTGTTTGGAACTCTAAATGAAACACGGTTTGTGCTAGCTCTTTGAAAATTGACAAAATAAAATAGATTTAGGTTCTGCCTCTATGGTTTGTTTTCTCTTGAAGAAGCCCTAACTGGAGACTGCCTAAATACACTTTCATTGGAAACGTGTGCCAAGCGTCCAAAATTACTGGTTTTCTGAAATCTCGGCAAACATTTTTTCACCCAATCTTGATGATTCTCTGTGGTAATGATCAGTTCACTAAGTCCACTTGGCCGCCCAATTTTCACTCTTCCAGGTTGAAGCGTTCGTTTACAGTAAGAGTTTGAATTTTATGTTTCACTCTGTTTTCTCCTACATAGATGTGTTGGGAACTCTAAATGAAACACGGTTTGTGCTAGCTCTTTGAAAATTGACAAAATAAAGTAGTTCTAAGTTCTGTCTCTAAAGTTTGTTTCCTCTTGAAGCAGCCCTAAGCAGAGACTGCCTAAAGACATTTTTTTTGGAAATTGTGCCAAGCGTCCAAAAGTACTGGTTTTCTGAAATCTCGGTAAACATTTTTTCACCCAAACTTGATGATTCTCTGTGGTAATGATCAGTTCACTAAGAACCCTTTCCTGCCCAATTTTCACTCTTCTAGGTTGAAGCGTTCGTTTCCAGTAAGAGTTTGAATTTTTAGGTTTCACTCTGTTTTCTCCTATATAGATAGATGTGTTGGGAACTCTAAATGAAACACGGTTTGTGCTAGCTCTTTAAAAATTGACAAAATAAAGTAGTTCTAAGTTCTGTCTCTAAGGTTTGTTTCCTCTTGAAGCAGCCCTAAGCAGAGACTGCCTAAGGACATTTTCATTGGAAACGTGTGCCAAGCGTCCAAAAGTACTGGTTTTCTGAAATCTCGGCAAACATTTTTCCACCCAATCTTGATGATTCTCTGTGGAATTGATCAGTTCACTACGTAAACTTGACTGCCCAATTTTCACTCTTCTAGGTTGACGCGTTCGTTTCCAGTAAGAGTTTGAATTTTTAGGTTTCACTCTGTTTTCTCCTATATAGATAGATGTGTTGGGAACTCTAAATGAAACACGGTTTGTGCTAGCTCTTTGAAAATTGACAAAATAAAGTAGATTTAGGTTCTGTCTCTATGGTTTGTTTCCTCTTGAAGCAGCTTTAACTAGAGACTGCCTAAATACACTTTCATTGGAAACGTGTGCCAAGCGTCCAAAAGTACTGGTTTTCTGAAATCTCGGCAAACATTTTTTCACCCAATCTGGATGATTCTCTGTGGTAGTGATCAGTTCACTAAGTCAACTTGGCTTCCCAATTTTCACTCTTCTAGGTTGAAGCGTTCGTTTCCAGTAAGAGTTTGAATTTTTAGGTTTCACTCTGTTTTCTCCTATATAGATAGATCAGTTGGGAACTCTAAATGAAACACGGTTTGTGCTAGCTCTTTGAAAATTGACAAAATAAAGTAGATTTAGGTTCTGTCTATTTGGTTTGTTTTCTCTTGAAGCAGCCCTAACTAGAGACTGCCTAAATACACTTTCATTGGAAAGGTGTGCCAAGCGTCCAAAATTACTGGTTTTCTGAAATCTCGGCAAACATTTTTTCACCCAAACTTGATGATTCTCTGTGGTAATGATCAGTTCACTAAGTCCACTTGGCTGAAAATTTTCACTCTTCTAGGTTGAAGCGTTCGTTTACAGTAAGAGTTTGAATTTTTAGGTTTCACTCTGTTTTCTCCAATATAGATAGATGTGTTGGGAACTCTAAGTGAAACACGGTTTGTGCTACCTCTTTGAAAATTGACAAAATAACGTAGTTCTAAGTTCAGTCTCTAAGGTTTGTTTCCTCTTGAAGCAGCCCTAAGCAGAGACTGCCTAAAGACATTTTCATTGGAAACGTGTGCCAAGCGTCCAAAATTACTGGTTTTCTGAAATCTCGGCAAACATTTTTTCACCCAATCTTGATGATTCTCTGTGGAATTGATCAGTTCACTACGTAAACTTGACTGCCCAATTTTCACTCTTCTAGGTTGACGCGTTCGTTTCCAGTAAGAGTTTGAATTTTTAGGTTTCACTCTGTTTTCTCCTATATAGATAGATGTGTTGGGAACTCTAAATGAAACACGGTTTGTGCTAGCTCTTTGAAAATTGACAAAATAAAATAGATTTAGGTTCTGCCTCTATGGTTTGTTTTCTCTTGAAGAAGCCCTAACTGGAGACTGCCTAAATACACTTTCATTGGAAACGTGTGCCAAGCGTCCAAAAGTACTGGTTTTCTGAAATCTCGGCAAACATTTTTTCTCCCAATCTTGATGATTCTCTGTGGTAATGATCAGTTCACTAAGTCCACTTGGCCGCCCAATTTTCACTCTTCTAGGTTGAAGCGTTCGTTTCCAGTAAGAGTTTGAAATTTTAGGTTTCACTCTGTTTTCTCCTATATAGATAGATGTGTTTGGAACTCTAAATGAAACACGGTTTGTGCTAGCTCTTTGAAAATTGACAAAATAAAGTAGATTTAGGTTCTGTCTCTATGGTTTGTTTCCCCTTGAAGCAGCTTTAACTAGAGACTGCCTAAATACACTTTCATTGGAAACGTGTGCCAAGCGTCCAAAAGTACTCGTTTTCTGAAATCTCGGCAAACATTTTTTCACCCAATCTGGATGATTCTCCGTGGTAATGATCAGTTCACTATGTCCCCTTGGCTGCCCAATTTTCACTCTTCTAGGTTGAAGCGTTCGTTTCCAGTAAGAGTTTGAATTTTTAGGTTTCACTCTGTTTTCTCCTATATAGATAGATGTGTTGGGAACTCTAAATGAAACACGGTTTGTGCTAGCTCTTTGAAAATTGACAAAATAAAGTAGTTCTAAGTTCTGTCTCTAAGGTTTGTTTCCTCTTGAAGCAGCCCTAAGCAGAGCCTGCCTAAAGACATTTTCATTGGAAAGGTGTGCCAAGCGTCCAAAAGTACTGGTTTTCTGAAATCTCGGCAAACATTTTTCCATCCAATCTTGATGATTCTCTGTGGTAATGATCAGTTCACTACGTCCACTTGGCTGCCCAATTTTCACTCTTCTAGGTTGAAGCGTTCGTTTCCAGTAAGAGTTTGAATTTTTAGGTTTCACTGTGTTTTCTCCTATATAGATAGATGTGTTGGGAACTCTAAAAGAAACACGGTTTGTGCTAGCTCTTTGAAAATTGACAAAATAAAGTAGTTTTAGGTTCTGTCTCCATGGTTTGTTTCCTCTTGAAGCAGCCCTAACTAGAGACTGCCTAAGTACACTTTCATTGGAAAGGTGTGCCAAGCGTCCAAAAGCACTGGTTTTCTGAAATCTCGGCAAACATATTTTCACCCAATCTTGATGATTCTCTATGGTAGTGATCAGTTCACTAAGCCCACTTGGCTGCCCAATATTCACTCTTCTAGGTTGAAGCGTTCGTTTCCAGTAAGAGTTTGAATTTTTAGGTTTCACTCTGTTTTCTCCTATATAGATAGATGTGTTTGGAACTCTAAATGAAACACGGTTTGTGCTAGATCTTTGAAAATTGACAAAATAAAGTAGTTTTAGGTTCTGTCTCTATGATTTGTTTCCTCTTCAAGCAGCCCAAACTGGAGACTGCCTAAATACACTTTCATTGGAAACGTGTGCCAAGCGTCCAAAAGTACTGGTTTTCTGAAATCTCGGCAAACATTTTTTCACCCAATCTGGATGATTCTCTGTGGTAGTGATCAGTTCACTAAGTCAACTTGGCTTCCCAATTTTCACTCTTCTAGGTTGAAGCGTTCGTTTCCAGTAAGAGTTTGAATTTTTAGGTTTCACTGTGTTTTCTCCTATATAGATAGATGTGTTTGGAACTCTAAATGAAACACGGTTTGTGCTAGCTCTTTGAAAATTGACAAAATAAAGTAGATTTAGGTTCTGTCTCTATGGTGTGTTTTCTCTTGAAGAAGCCCTAACTGGAGACTGCCTAAATACACTTTCATTGGAAACGTGTGCCAAGCGTCCAAAATTACTGGTTTTCTGAAATCTCGGCAAACATTTTTTCACCCAATCTTGATGATTCTCTGTGGTAATGATCAGTTCACTAAGTCCACTTGGCCGCCCAATTTTCACTCTTCCAGGTTGAAGCGTTCGTTTACAGTAAGAGTTTGAATTTTATGTTTCACTCTGTTTTCTCCTATATAGATGTGTTGGGAACTCTAAATGAAACACGGTTTGTGCTAGCTCTTTGAAAATTGACAAAATAAAGTAGTTCTAAGTTCTGTCTCTAAGGTCTGTTTCCTCTTGAAGCAGCCCTAAGCAGAGACTGCCTAAAGACATTTTCATTGGAAACGTGTGCCAAGCGTCCAAAAGTACTGGTTTTCTGAAATCTCGGCAAACATTTTTCCACCCAATCTTGATGATTCTCTGTGGTAATGATCAGTTCACTACGTCCACTTGGCTGCCCAATTTTCACTCTTCTAGGTTGAAGCGTTCGTTTCCAGTAAGAGTTTGAATTTTTAGGTTTCACTGTGTTTTCTCTTATATAGATAGATGTGTTGGGAACTCTAAATGAAACAAGGTTTGTGCTAGCTCTATGACAATTGACAAAATAAAGTAGTCTTAGGTTCTGTCTCCATGGTTTGTTTCCTCTTGAAGCAGCCCTAACTAGAGACTGCCTAAATACACTTTCATTGGAAACGTGTGCCAAGCGTCCAAAATTACTGGTTTTCTGAAATCTCGGCAAACATTTTTTCTCCCAATCTTGATGATTCTCTGTGGTAATGATCAGTTCACTAAGTCCACTTGGCCGCCCAATTTTCACTCTTCTAGGTTGAAGCGTTCGTTTCCAGTAAGAGTTTGAATTTTTAGGTTTCACTCTGTTTTCTCCTATATAGATAGATGTGTTTGGAACTCTAAATGAAACACGGTTTGTGCTAGCTCTTTGAAAATTGACAAAATAAAGTAGATTTAGGTTCTGTCTCTATGGTTTGTTTCCTCTTGAAGCAGCTTTAACTAGAGACTGCCTAAATACACTTTCATTGGAAACGTGTGCCAAGCGTCCAAAAGTACTGGTTTTCTGAAATCTCGGCAAACATTTTTTCACCCAATCTGGATGATTCTCTGTGGTAATGATCAGTTCACTAAGTCCCCTTGGCTGCCCAATTTTCACTCTTCTAGGTTGAAGCGTTCGTTTCCAGTAAGAGTTTGAGTTTTTAGGTTTCACTGTGTTTTCTCCTATATAGATAGATGTGTTGGGAACTCTAAATGAAACACGGTTTGTGCTAGCTCTTTGAAAATTGACAAAATAAAGTAGTTTTAGGTTCTGTCTCCATGGTTTGTTTCCTCTTGAAGCAGCCCTAACTAGAGACTGCCTAAGTACACTTTCATTGGAAAGGTGTGCCAAGCGTCCAAAAGCACTGGTTTTCTGAAATCTCGGCAAACATATTTTCACCCAATCTTGATGATTCTCTATGGTAATGATCAGTTCACTAAGCCCACTTGGCTGCCCAATATTCACTCTTCTAGGTTGAAGCGTTCGTTTCCAGTAAGAGTTTGAATTTTTAGGTTTCACTCTGTTTTCTCCTATATAGATAGATGTGTTGGGAACTCTAAATGAAACACGGTTTGTGCTAGCTCTTTGAAAATTGACAAAATAAAGTAGTTTTAGGTTCTGTCTCTATGGTTTGTTTCCTCTTCAAGCAGCCCAAACTGGAGACTGCCTAAATACACTTTCATTGGAAACGTGTGCCAAGCGTCCAAAAGTACTGGTTTTCTGAAATCTCGGCAAACATTTTTTCACCCAATCTGGATGATTCTCTGTGGTAGTGATCAGTTCACTAAGTCAACTTGGCTTCCCAATTTTCATTCTTCTAGGTTGAAGCGTTCGTTTCCAGTAAGAGTTTGAATTTTTAGGTTTCACTGTGTTTTCTCCTATATAGATAGATGTGTTTGGAACTCTAAATGAAACACGGTTTGTGCTAGCTCTTTGAAAATTGACAAAATAAAGTAGATTTAGGTTCTGTCTCTATGGTTTGTTTTCTCTTGAAGAAGCCCTAACTGGAGACTGCCTAAATACACTTTCATTGGAAACGTGTGCCAAGCGTCCAAAATTACTGGTTTTCTGAAATCTCGGCAAACATTTTTTCACCCAATCTTGATGATTCTCTGTGGTAATGATCAGTTCACTAAGTCCACTTGGCCGCCCAATTTTCACTCTTCCAGGTTGAAGCGTTCGTTTACAGTAAGAGTTTGAATTTTATGTTTCACTCTGTTTTCTCCTATATAGATGTGTTGGGAACTCTAAATGAAACACGGTTTGTGCTAGCTCTTTGAAAATTGACAAAATAAAGTAGTTCTAAGCTCTGTCTCTAAAGTTTGTTTCCTCTTGAAGCAGCCCTAAGCAGAGACTGCCTAAAGACATTTTCATTGGAAACGTGTGCCAAGCGTCCAAAAGTACTGGTTTTCTGAAATCTCGGCAAACATTTTTCCACCCAATCTTGATGATTCTCTGTGGAATTGATCAGTTCACTACGTAAACTTGACTGCCCAATTTTCACTCTTCTAGGTTGATGCGTTCGTTTCCAGTAAGAGTTTGAATTTTTAGGTTTCACTCTGTTTTCTCCTATATAGATAGATGTGTTGGGAACTCTAAATGAAACACGGTTTGTGCTAGCTCTTTGAAAATTGACAAAATAAAATAGATTTAGGTTCTGCCTCTATGGTTTGTTTTCTCTTGAAGAAGCCCTAACTGGAGACTGCCTAAATACACTTTCATTGGAAACGTGTGCCAAGCGTCCAAAAGTACTGGTTTTCTGAAATCTCGGCAAACATTTTTTCTCCCAATCTTGATGATTCTCTGTGGTAATGATCAGTTCACTAAGTCCACTTGGCAGCCCAATTTTCACTCTTCTAGGTTGAAGCGTTCGTTTCCAGTAAGAGTTTGAATTTTTAGGTTTCATTCTGTTTTCTCCTATATAGATAGATGTGTTTGGAACTCTAAATGAAACACGGTTTGTGCTAGCTCTTTGAAAATTGACAAAATAAAGTAGATTTAGGTTCTGTCTCTATGGTTTGTTTCCTCTTGAAGCAGCTTTAACTAGAGACTGCCTAAATACACTTTCATTGGAAACGTGTGCCAAGCGTCCAAAAGTACTGGTTTTCTGAAATCTCGGCAAACATTTTTTCACCCAATCTGGATGATTCTCTGTGGTAATGATCAGTTCACTAAGTCCCCTTGGCTGCCCAATTTTCACTCTTCTAGGTTGAAGCGTTCGTTTCCAGTAAGAGTTTGAGTTTTTAGGTTTCACTGTGTTTTCTCCTATATAGATAGATGTGTTGGGAACTCTAAATGAAACACGGTTTGTGCTAGCTCTTTGAAAATTGACAAAATAAAGTAGTTTTAGGTTCTGTCTCTAAGGTTTGTTTCCTCTTGAAGCAGCCCTAAGCAGAGACTGCCTAAAGACATTTTGATTGGAAAGGTGTGCCAAGCGTCCAAAAGTACTGGTTTTCTGAAATCTCCTCAAACATTTTTCCATCCAATCTTGATGATTCTCTGTGGTAATGATCAGTTCACTACGTCCACTTGGCTGCCCAATTTTCACTCTTCTAGGTTTAAGCGTTCGTTTCCAGTAAGAGTTTGAATTTTTAGGTTTCACTGTGTTTTCTCCTATATAGATAGATGTGTTGGGAACTCTAAATGAAAAACGGTTTGTGCTAGCTCTTTGAAAATTGACAAAATAAAGTAGTTTTAGGTTCTGTCTCCATGGTTTGTTTCCTCTTGAAGCAGCCCTAACTAGAGACTGCCTAAGTACACTTTCATTGGAAAGGTGTGCCAAGCGTCCAAAAGCACTGGTTTTCTGAAATCTCGGCAAACATATTTTCACCCAATCTTGATGATTCTCTTTGGTAATGATCAGTTCACTAAGCCCACTTGGCTGCCCAATATTCACTCTTCTTGGTTGAAGCGTTCGTTTCCAGTAAGAGTTTGAATTTTTAGGTTTCACTCTGTTTTCTCCTATATAGATAGATGTGTTGGGAACTCTAAATGAAACACGGTTTGTGCTAGCTCTTTGAAAATTGACAAAATAAAGTAGTTTTAGGTTCTGTCTCTAAGGTTTGTTTCCTCTTGAAGCAGCCCTAAGCAGAGACTGCCTAAAGACATTTTGATTGGAAAGGTGTGCCAAGCGTCCAAAAGTACTGGTTTTCTGAAATCTCCTCAAACATTTTTCCATCCAATCTTGATGATTCTCTGTGGTAATGATCAGTTCACTACGTCCACTTGGCTGCCCAATTTTCACTCTTCTCGGTTTAACCGTTCGTTTCCAGTAAGAGTTTGAATTTTTAGGTTTCACTGTGTTTTCTCCTATATAGATAGATGTGTTGGGAACTCTAAATGAAACACGGTTTGTGCTAGCTCTTTGAAAATTGACAAAATAAAGTAGTTTTAGGTTCTGTCTCCATGGTTTGTTTCCTCTTGAAGCAGCCCTAACTAGAGACTGTCTAAGTACACTGTCATTGGAAAGGTGTGCCAAGCGTCCAAAAGCACTGGTTTTCCTAAATCTCGGCAAACATATTTTCACCCAATCTTGATGATTCTCTTTGGTAATGATCAGTTCACTAAGCCCACTTGGCTGCCCAATATTCACTCTTCTTGGTTGAAGCGTTCGTTTCCAGTAAGAGTTTGAATTTTTAGGTTTCACTCTGTTTTCTCCTATATAGATAGATGTGTTGGGAACTCTAAATGAAACACGGTTTGTGCTAGCTCTTTGAAAATTGACAAAATAAAGTAGTTTTAGGTTCTGTCTCTATGGTTTGTTTCCTCTTCAAGCAGCCCTAACTGGAGACTGCCTAAATACACTTTCATTGGAAACGTGTGCCAAGCGTCCAAAAGTACTGGTTTTCTGAAATCTCGGCAAACATTTTTTCACCCAATCTGGATGATTCTCTGTGGTAGTGATCAGTTCACTAAGTCAACTTGGCTTCCCAATTTTCACTCTTCTAGGTTGAAGCGTTCGTTTCCAGTAAAAGTTTGAATTTTATGTTTCACTCTGTTTTCTCCTACATAGATGTTTTGGGAACTCTAAATGAAACACGGTTTGTGCTAGCTCTTTGAAAATTGACAAAATAAAGTAGTTCTAAGTTCTGTCTCTAAGGTTTGTTTCCTCTTGAAGCAGCCCTAAGCAGAGACTGCCTAAAGACATTTTTATTGGAAAGGTGTGCCAAGCGTCCAAAAGTACTGGTTTTCTGAAATCTCGGCAAACATTTTTTCACCCAAACTTGATGATTCTCTGTGGTAATGATCAGTTCACTAAGAACCCTTTCCTGCCCAATTTTCACTCTTCTAGGTTGAAGCGTTCGTTTCCAGTAAGAGTTTGAATTTTTAGGTTTCACTCTGTTTTCTCCTATATAGATAGATGTGTTGGGAACTCTAAATGAAACACGGTTTGTGCTAGCTCTTTAAAAATTGACAAAATAAAGTAGTTCTAAGTTCTGTCTCTAAGGTTTGTTTCCTCGTGAAGCAGCCCTAACTGGAGATTGCCTAAATTCACTTTCATTGGAAACGTGTGCCAAGAGTCCAAAATTACTGGTTTTCTGAAATCTGGGCAAACATTTTTTCACCCAATCTTGATGATTCTCTGTGGTAATGATCAGTTCACTAAGTCCACTTGGCCGCCCAATTTTCACTCTTCTAGGTTGACGCGTTCGTTTCCAGTAAGAGTTTGAATTTTTAGGTTTCACTCTGTTTTCTCCTATATAGATAGATGTGTTGGGAACTCTAAATGAAACACGGTTTGTGCTAGCACTTTGAAAATTGACAAAATAAAGTAGTTTTAGGTTCTGTCTCCATGGTTTGTTTCCTCTTGAAGCAGCCCTAACTAGAGACTGCCTAAGTACACTTTCATTGGAAAGGTGTGCCAAGCGTCCAAAAGCACTGGTTTTCTGAAATCTCGGCAAACATTTTTTCACCCAATCTTGATGATTCTCTATGGTAATGATCAGTTCACTAAGATACTTGGCTGCCCAATATTCACTCTTCTAGGTTGAAGCGTTCGTTTCCAGTAAGAGTTTGAATTTTTAGGTTTCACTCTGTTTTCTCCTATATAGATAGATGTGTTTGGAACTCTAAATGAAACAAGGTTTGTGCTCGCTCTTTAAAAATTGACAAAATAAAGTAGTTCTAAGTTCTGTCTCTCAGGTTTGTTTCCTCTTGAAGAAGCCCTAAGCAGAGACTGCCTAAAGACATTTTCATTGGAAACGTGTGAAAAGCGTCCAAAAGTACTGGTTTTCTGAAATCTCGGCAAACATTTTTCCACCCAATCTTGATGATTCTCTGTGGTATTGATCAGTTCACTACGTCCACTTGGCTGCCCAATTTTCACTCTTCTAGGTTGACGCGTTCGTTTCCAGTAAGAGTTTGAATTTTTAGGTTTCACTCTGTTTTCTCCTATATAGATAGATGTGTTGGGAACTCTAAATGAAACACGGTTTGTGCTAGCTCTTTGAAAATTGACAAAACAAAGTAGTTTTAGGTTCTGTCTCCATGGTTTGTTTTCTCTTGAAGCAGCCCTAACTAGAGACTGCCTAAGTACACTTTCATTGGAAAGGTGTGCCAAGCGTCCAAAAGCACTGGTTTTCTGAAATCTTGGCAAACATTTTTTCACCCAATCTTGATGATTCTCTATGGTAATGATCAGTTCACTAAGCCCACTTGGCTGCCCAATATTCACTCTTCTAGGTTGAAACGTTCGTTTCCAGTAAGTGTTTGAATTTTTACGTTTCACTCTGTTTTCTCCTATATAAATAGATGTGTTGGGAACAATAAATGAAACACGTTTTGTGCTAGCTCTTTGCAAATTGACAAAATAAAGTAGTTTTAGGTTCTGTCTCTATGGTTTGTTTCCTCTTCAAGCAGCCCTAACTGGAGACTGCCTAAATACACTTTCATTGGAAACATGTGCCAAGAGTACAAAATTACTGGTTTTCTGAAATCTCGGCAAACATTTTTTCACCCAATCTTGATGATTCTCTGTGGTAATGATCAGTTCACTAAGTCCACTTGGCCGCCCAATTTTCACTCTTCTAGGTTGAAGCGTTTGTTTCCAGTAAGAGTTTGAATTTTTAGGTTTCACTCTGTTTTACTATATAGATAGATGTGTTGGGAACTCTAAATGAAACACGGTTTGTGCCAGCTCTTTGAAAATTGACAAAATAAAGTAGTTCTAAGTTCTGTCTCTAAGGTTTGTTTCCTCTTGAAGCAGCCCTAAGCAGAGACTGCCTAAAGACATTTTCATTGGAAAGGTGTGCCAAGCGTCCAAAAGTACTGGTTTTCTGAAATCTCGGCAAACATTTTTCCATCCAACCTTGATGATTCTCTGTGGTAATGATCAGTTCACTACGTCCACTTGGCTGCCCAATTTTCACTCTTCTAGGTTGAAGCGTTCCTTTCCAGTAAGAGTTTGAATTTTTAGGTTTCACTCTGTTTTCTCCTATATAGATAGATGTGTTGGGAACTCTAAATGAAACACGGTTTGTGCTAGCTCTTTGAAAATTGACAAAATAAAGTAGTTTTAGGTTCTGTCTCCATGGTTTGTTTCCTCTTGAAGCAGCCCTAACTAGAGACTGCCTAAGTACACTTTCATTGGAAAGGTGTGCCAAGCGTCCAAGAGCACTGGTTTTCTGAAATCTCGGCAAACATTTTTTCCCCCAATCTTGATGATTCTCTGTGGTAATGATCAGTTCACTAAGCCCACTTGGCTGCCCAATATTCACTCTTCTAGGTTGAAACGGTCGTTTACAGTAAGAGTTTGAATTTTTAGGTTTCACTCTGTTTTCTCCTATATAGATAGATGTGTGGGGAACTCTAAATGAATCAGGGTTTGTGCTAGCTCTTTGAAAATTGACAAAATAAAGTAGTTCTAAGTTCTGTCTCTAAGGTTTGTTTCCTCTTGAAGCAGCCTGAAGCAGAGACTGCCTAAAGACATTTTCATTGGAAATGTGTGCCAAGCATCCAAAAGTACTGGTTTTCTGAAATCTCGGCAAACATTTTTTCACCCAAACTTGATGATTCTCTGTGGTAATGATCAGTTCACTACGTCCCCTTGGCTGCCCAATTTTCACTCTTCTAGGTTGAAGCGTTCGTTTTTAGTAAGAGTTTGAATTTTTAGGTTTCACTCTGTTTTCTCCTATATAGATAGATGTGTTGGGAACTCTAAATGAAACACGGTTTGTGCTAGCTCTTTGAAAATTGACAAAATAAAGTAGTTCTAAGTTCTGTCTCTAAGGTTTGTTTCCTCTTGAAGCAGCCCTAAGCAGAGACTGCCTAAAGACATTTTCATTGGAAAGGTGTGCCAAGCGTCCAAAAGTACTGGTTTTCTGAAATCTCGGCAAACATTATTTCACCCAAACTTGATGATTCTCTGTGGTAATGATCAGTTCACTAAGTCCCCTTGGCCGCCCAATTTTCACTCTTCTAGGTTGAAGCGTTCGTTTCCAGTAAGAGTTTGAATTTTTAGGTTTCACTCTGTTTTCTCCTATATAGATAGATGTGTTGGGAACTCTAAAGGAAACACGGTTTGTGCTAGCTCTTTGAAAATTGACAAAATAAAGTAGTTCTAAGTTCTGTCTCTAAGTTTTGTTTCCTCTTGAAGCAGCCCTAAGCAGAGACTGCCTAAAGACATTTTCATTGGAAAGGTGTGCCAAGCGTCCAAAAGTACTGGTTTTCTGAAATCTCGGCAAACATTTTTCCATCCAATCTTGATTATTCTCTGTGGTAATGATCAGTTCACTACGTCCACTTGGCTGCCCAATTTTCACTCTTCTAGGTTGAAGCGTTCGTTTCCAGTAAGAGTTTGAATTTTTAGGTTTCACTCTGTTTTCTCCTATATAGATAGATGTGTTTGCAACTCTAAATGAAACACGGTTTGTGCTAGCTCTTTGAAAATTGACAAAATAAAGTAGATTTAGGTTCTGTCTCTATGGTTTGTTTTCTCTTGAAGCAGGAATAACTAGAGACTGCCTAAATACACTTTCATTGGAAACGTGTGCCAAGCGTCCAAAAGTACTGGTTTTCTGAAATCTCGGCAAACATTTTTTCACCCAATCTGGATGATTCTCTGTGGTAATGATCAGTTCACTACGTCCACTTGGCCGCCCAATTTTCACTCTTCTAGGTTGAAGCGTTCGTTTCCAGTAAGAGTGTGAATTTTTAGGTTTCACTCTGTTTTCTCCTATATAGATAGATGTGTTGGGAACTCTAAATGAAACACGGTTTATGCTAGCTCTTTGAAAATTGACAAAATAAAGTAGTTCTAAGTTCTGTCTCTAAGGTTTGTTTCCTCTTGAAGCAGCCCTATGCAGAGACTGCCTAAAGACATTTTCATTGGAAAGGTGTGCCAAGCGTCCCAAAGTACTGGTTTTCTGAAATCTCGGCACACATTTTTTCACCCAATCTTGATGATTCTCTGTGGTAATGATCAGTTCACTAAGTCCCCTTGGCTGCCCAATTTTCACAATTCTAGGTTGAAGCGTTCGTTTCCAGTAAGAGTTTGAATTTTTAGGTTTCACTCTGTTTTCTCCTATATAGATAGATGTTGGGAACTCTAAATGAAACACGGTTTGTGCTAGCTCTTTAAAATTGACAAAATAAAGTAGTTCTAAGTTCTGTCCCTAAGGTTTGTTTCCTCTTGAAGCAGCCCTAACTAGAGACTGCCTAAGTACACTTTCATTGGAAAGGTGTGCCAAGCGTCCAAAAGCACTGGTTTTCTGAAATCTCGGCAAACATTTTTTCACCCAATCTTGATGATTCTCTATGGTAATGATCAGTTCACTAAGCCCACTTGGCTGCCCAATATTCACTCTTCTAGGATGAAGCGTTCGTTTCCAGTAAGAGTTTGAATTTTTAGGTTTCCACTCCGTGTTCTCCTATATAGATAGATGTGTTGGGAACTCTAAATGAAACACGGTTTGTGCCTGGTCTTTGAAAATTGACAAAATAAAGTAGTTCTACGTTCTGTCTCTAAGGTTTGTTTCCTCATGAAGCAGCCCTAAGCAGAGACTGCCTAAAGACATTTTCATTGGAAAGGTGTGCCAAGCGTCCAAAAGTACTGGTTTTCTGAAATCTCGGCAAACCTTTTTTCACCCAATCTGATGAGACATTGTTTTAATGATCAGTTCACTAAGCCCACTTGGCTGCCCAATGTTCACTATTCTAGGTTGAAGCGTTCGTTTCCAGTAAGAGTTTGAATTTTTAGGTTGCACTCTGTTGTCTCCTATATAGATAGATGTGTTGGGAACTCTAAATTAAACACGGTTTGTGCTAGCTCTTTGAAAATTGACAAAATAAAGTAGTTCTAAGTTCTGTCTCTATGGTTTGTTTCCTCTTGAAGCAGCCCTAACTAGAGACTGCCTAAGTACACTTTCATTGGAAAGGTGTGCCAAGCGTCCAAAAGCACTGGTTTTCTGAAATCTCTTCAAACCTTTTTTCACCCAATCTTGATGAGACATTGTGGTAATGATAGTTCACTAAGCCCACTTGGCTGCCCAATTTTCACTATTCTAGGTTGAAGCGTTCGTTTCCAGTAAGAGTTTGAATTTTTAGGTTACACTCTGTTGTCTCCTATATAGATAGATGTGTTGGGAACTCTAAATTAAACACGGTTTGTGCTAGCTCTTTGAAAATTGACAAAATAAAGTAGTTCTAAGTTCTGTCTCTATGGTTTGTTTCCTCTTGAAGCAGCCCTAACTAGACACTGCCTAAATACACTTTCATTGGAAAGGTGTGCCAAGCGTCCAAAGTACTGGTTTTCTGAAATCTCGGCAAAATTTTTTTCACCCAATCTTGATGATTCTCTGTGGTAGTGATCAGTTCACTAAGTCCACTTTGCTGCCCAATTTTCACTCTTCTAGGTTGAAGCGTTCGATTCCAGTAAGAGTTTGAATTTTTAGGTTTCACTCTGTTTTCTCCTATATAGATAGATGTTTTGGGAACTCTAAATGAAACACGGTTTGTGCTAGCTCTTTGAAAATTGACAAAATAAAGTAGATTTAGGTTCTGTCTCTATGGTTTGTTTTCTCTTGAAGCAGCCCTAACTAGAGACTGCCTAAATACACTTTCATTGGAAACGTGTGCCAAGCGTCCAAAAGTACTGGTTTTCTGAAATCTCGGCAAACATTTTTTCACCCAATCTTGATGATTCTCTGTGGTAATGATCAGTTCACTAAGTCCACTTGGCCACCCAATTTTCACTCTTCTAGGTTGAAGCGTTCGTTTCCAGTAAGAGTTTGAATTTTAGGTTTCACTCTGTTTTCTCCTATATAGATAGATGTGTTGGGAACTCTAAATGAAACACGGTTTGTGCTAGCTCTTTGAAAATTGACAAAATAAAGTAGTTCTAAGTTCTGTCTCTAAGGTTTGTTTCCTCTTGAAGCAGCCCTAAGCAGAGACTGCCTAAAGACATTTTCATTGGAAAGGTGTGCCAAGCGTCCAAAAGTACTGGTTTTCTGAAATCTCGGCAAACATTTTTTCACCCAAGCTTGATGATTCTCTGTGGTAATGATCAGTTCACTAAGTCCCCTTGGCTGCCCAATTTTCACTCTTCTAGGTTGATGCATTCGTTTCCAGTAAGAGTTTGAATTTTTAGGTTTCACTCTGTTTTCTCCTATATAGATAGATGTTTTGGGAACTCTAAATGAAACACGGTTTGTGCTAGCTCTTTGAAAATTGACAAAATAAAGTAGTTTTAGGTTCTGTCTCCTTGGTTTGTTTCCTCTTGAAGCAGCCCTAACTAGAGACTGCCTAAGTACACTTTCATTGGAAAGGTGTGCCAAGCGTCCAAAAGCACTGGTTTTCTGAAATCTCGGCAAACATATTTTCACCCAATCTTGATGATTCTCTATGGTAATGATCAGTTCACTAAGCCCACTTGGGTGCCCAATATTCACTCTTCTAGGTTGAAGCGTTCGTTTTTCAGTAAGAGTTTGAATTTTTAGGTTTCACTCTGTTTTCTCCTACATAGATAGATGTGTTTGGAACTCTAAATGAAACAAGGTTTGTGCTAGCTCTTTGAAAATTGACAAAATAAAGTAGTTTTAGGTTCTGTCTCAATGGTTTGTTTCCTCTTCAAGCAACCCTAACTGGAGACTGCCTAAATACACACTCATTGGAAACGTGTGCCAAGAGTCCAAAAGTACTGGTTTTCTGAAATCTCGGCAAACATTTTTTCACCCAATCTGGATGATTCTCTGTGGTAGTGATCAGTTCACTAACTCAACTTGGCTTCCCAATTTTCACTCTTCTAGGTTGAATCGTTCGTTTCCAGTAATAGTTTGAATTTTTAGGTTTCACTGTGTTTTCTCCTATATAGATAGATGTGTTTGGAACTCTAAATGAAACACGGTTTGTGCTAGCTCTTTGAAAATTGACAAAATAATGTAGATTTAGGTTCTGTCTCTATGGTTTGTTTTCTCTTGAAGCAGCCCTAACTAGAGACTGCCTAAATACACTTTCATTTGAAACGTGTGCCAAGCGTCCAAAAGTACTGGTTTTCTGAAATCTCGGCAAACATTTTTTCACCCAATCTTGATGATTCTCTGTGGTAATGATTAGTTCACTAAGTCCACTTGGCCGCCCAATTTTCACTCTTCTAGGTTGAAGCGTTCGTTTCCAGTAAGAGTGTGAATTTTTAGGTTTCACTCTGTTTTCTCCTATATAGATAGATGTGTTGGGAACTCTAAATGAAACACGGTTTATGCTAGCTCTTTGAAAATTGACAAAATAAAGTAGTTCTAAGTTCTGTCTCTAAGGTTTGTTTCCTCTTGAAGCAGCCCTAAGCAGAGACTGCCTAAAGATATTTTCATTGGAAAGGTGTGCCAAGCGTCCCAAAGTACTGGTTTTCTGAAATCTCGACAAACATTTTTTCACCCAATATTGATGATTCTCTGTGGTAATGATCAGTTCACTAAGTCCCCTTGGCTGCCCAATTTTCACAATTCTAGGTTGAAGCGTTCGTTTCCAGTAAGAGTTTGAATTTTTAGGTTTCACTCTGTTTTCTCCTATATAGATAGATGTGTTGGGAACTCTAAATGAAACACGGTTTGTGCTAGCTCTTTAAAAATTGACAAAATAAAGTAGTTCTAAGTTCTGTCCCTAAGGTTTGTTCCTCTTGAAGCAGCCCTAAGCAGAGACTGCCTAAAGACATTTTCATTAGAAACGTGTGCCAAGAGTCCAAAAGTACTGGTTTTCTGAAATCTCGGCAAACATTTTTCCACCCCATCTTGATGTTTCTCTGTGGTATTGATCAGTTCACTAGGTCCACTTGGCTGCCCAATTTTCACTCTTCTAGGTTGAAGCGTTCGTTTCCAGTAAGAGTTTGAATTTTTAGGTTTCACTCTGTTTTCTCCTAAATAGATAGATGTGTTTGGAACTCTAAATGAAACACGGTTTGTGCTAGCTCTTTGAAAATTGACAAAATAAAGTAGTTTTAGGTTCTGACTCCATGGTTTGTTTCCTCTTGAAGCAGCCCTAACTAGAGACTGCCTAAGTACACTTTCATTGGAAAGGTGTGCCAAGCGTCCAAAAGCACTGGTTTTCTGAAATCTCGGCAAATATTTTTTCACCCAATCTTGATGATTCTCTATGGTAATGATCAGTTCACTAAGCCCACTTGGCTGCCCAATATTCACGCTTCTAGGATGAAGCGTTCGTTTCCAGTAAGAGTTTGAATTTTAGGTTTCACTCTGTTTTCTCCTATATAGATAGATGTGTTGGGAACTCTAAATGAAACACGGTTTGTGCTAGCTCTTTGAAAATTGACAAAATAAAGTAGTTTTAGGTTCTGTCTCTATGGTTTGTTTCCTCTTCAAGCAGCCCTAACTGGAGACTGCCTAAATACACTTTCATTGGAAACGTGTGCCAAGAGTCCAAAAGTACTGGTTTTGTGAAATCTCGGCAAACATTTTTTCACCCAATCTGGATGATTCTCTGTGGTAGTGATCAGTTCACTAAGTCAACTTGGCTTCCCAATTTTCACTCTTCTAGGTTGAAGCGTTCGTTTCCAGTAATAGTTTGAATTTTTAGGTTTCACTGTGTTTTCTCCTATATAGATAGATGTGTTTGGAACTCTAAATGAAACACGGTTTGTGCTAGCTCTTTGAAAATTGACAAAATAAAGTAGATTTAGGTTCTGTCTCTATGGTTTGTTTTCTCTTGAAGCAGCCCTAAGTAGAGACTGCCTAAATACAGTTTCATTGGAAACGTGTGCCAAGCGTCCAAAATTACTGGTTTTCTGAAATCTCGGCAAACATTTTTTCACCCAATCTTGATGATTCTCTGTGGTAATGATCAGTTCACTAAGTCCACTTGGCCGCCCAATTTTCACTCTTCTAGGTTGAAGCGTTCGTTTCCAGTAAGAGTTTGAATTTTTAGGTTTCACTCTGTTTTCTCCTATATAGATAGATGTGTTGGGAACTCTAAATGAAACACGGTTTGTGCCTGGTCTTTGAAAATTGACAAAATAAAGTAGTTCTACGTTCTGTCTCTAAGGTTTGTTTCCTCATGAAGCAGCCCTAAGCAGAGACTGCCTAAAGACATTTTCATTGGAAAGGTGTGCCAAGCGTTCAAAAGTACTGGTTTTCTGAAATCTCGGCAAACCTTTTTTCACCCAATCTTGATGAGACATTGTTTTAATGATCAGTTCACTAAGCCCACTTGGCGTCCCAATGTTCACTATTCTAGGTTGAAGCGTTCGTTTCCAGTAAGAGTTTGAATTTTTAGGTTACACTCTGTTGTCTCCTATATAGATAGATGTGTTGGGAACTCTAAATTAAACACGGTTTGTGCTAGCTCTTTGAAAATTGACAAAATAAAGTAGTTCTAAGTTCTGTCTCTATGGTTTGTTTCCTCTTGAAGCAGCCCTAACTAGAGACTGCCTACGTACACTTTCATTGGAAAGGTGTGCCAAGCGTCCAAAAGCACTGGTTTTCTGAAATCTCGGCAAACCTTTTTTCATCCAATCTTGATGAGACATTGTGGTAATGATAGTTCACTAAGCCCACTTGGCTGCCCAATTTTCACTATGCTAGGTTGAAGCGTTCGTTTCCAGTAAGAGTTTGAATTTTTAGGTTACACTCTGTTGTCTCCTATATAGATAGATGTGTTGGGAACTCTAAATTAAACACGGTTTGTGCTAGCTCTTTGAAAATTGACAAAATAAAGTAGTTCTAAGTTCTGTCTCTATGGTTTGTTTCCTCTTGAAGCAGCCCTAAATAGAGACTGCCTAAATACACTTTCATTGGAAAGGTGTGCCAAGCGTCCAAAGTACTGGTTTTCTGAAATCTCGGCAAAATTTTTTTCACCCAATCTTGATGATTCTCTGTGGTAGTGATCAGTTCACTAAGTCCACTTTGCTGCCCAATTTTCACTCTTCTAGGTTGAAGCGTTCGATTCCAGTAAGAGTTTGAATTTTTAGGTTTCACTCTGTTTTCTCCTATATAGATAGATGTTTTGGGAACTCTAAATGAAACACGGTTTGTGCTAGCTCTTTGAAAATTGACAAAATAAAGTAGATTTAGGTTCTGTCTCTATGGTTTGTTTTCTTTTGAAGCAGCCCTAACTAGAGACTGAATAAAAATACACTTTCATTGAAAACGTGTGCCAAGCGTCCAAAATTACTGGTTTTCTGAAATCTCGGCAAACCTTTTTTCACCAAATCTTGATGATTCTCTGTGGTAATGATCAGTTCACTAAGTCCACTTGGCCACCCAATTTTCACTCTTCTAGGTTGAAGCGTTCGTTTCCAGTAAGAGTTTGAATTTTTAGGTTTCACTCTGTTTTCTCCTATATAGATAGATGTGTTGGGAACTCTAAATGAAACACGGTTTGTGCTAGCTCTTTGAAAATTGACAAAATAAAGTAGTTCTAAGTTCTGTATCTAAGGTTTGTTTCCTCTTGAAGCAGCCCTAAGCAGAGACTGCCTAAAGACATTTTCATTGGAAAGGTGTGCCAAGCGTCCAAAAGTACTGGTTTTCTGAAATCTCAGCAAACATTTTTTCACCCAAGCTTGATGATTCTCTGTGGTAATGATCAGTTCACTAAGTCCCCTTGGCTGCCCAATTTTCACTCTTCTAGGTTGATGCATTCGTTTCCAGTAAGAGTTTGAATTTTTAGGTTTCACTCTGTTTTCTCCTATATAGATAGATGTTTTGGTAACTCTAAATGAAACACGGTTTGTGCTAGCTCTTTGAAAATTGACAAAATAAAGTAGTTTTAGGTTCTGTCTCCTTGGTTTGTTTCCTCTTGAAGCAGCCCTAACTAGAGACTGCCTAAGTACACTTTCATTGGAAAGGTGTGCCAAGCGTCCAAAAGCACTGGTTTTCTGAAATCTCGGCAAACATTTTTTCACCCAATCTTGATGATTCTCTATGGTAATGATCAGTTCACTAAGCCCACTTGGGTGCCCAATATTCACTCTTCTAGTTTGAAGCGTTCGTTTTTCAGTAAGAGTTTGAATTTTTAGGTTTCACTCTGTTTTCTCCTATATAGATAGATGTGTTTGGAACTCTAAATGAAACAAGGTTTGTGCTAGCTCTTTGAAAATTGTCAAAATAAAGTAGTTTTAGGTTCTGTCTCAATGGTTTGTTTCCTCTTCAAGCAACCCTAACTGGAGACTGCCTAAATACACACTCATTGGAAACGTGTGCCAAGAGTCCAAAACTACTGGTTTTCTGAAATCTCGGCAAACATTTTTTCACCCAATCTGGATGATTCTCTGTGGTAGTGATCAGTTCACTAAGTCAACTTGGCTTCCCAATTTTCACTCTTCTAGGTTGAAGCGTTCGTTTCCAGTAATAGTTTGAATTTTTAGGTTTCACTGTGTTTTCTCCTATATAGATAGATGTGTTTGGAACTCTAAATGAAACACGGTTTGTGCTAGCTCTTTGAAAATTGACAAAATAAAGTAGTTTTATGTTCTGTCTCTATGGATTGTTTCCTCTTGAAGAAGCCCTAACTAGAGACTGCCTAAAAACACTTTCATTAAAAAGGTGTGCCAAGCGTCCAAAGTACTGGTTTTCTGAAATCTCGGCAAACATTTTTCCACCCAATCTTGATGATTCTCTGTGGTAATGATCAGTTCACTAAGTCCACTTGGCCGCCCAATTTTCACTCTTCTAGGTTGAAGCGTTCGTTTCCAGTAAGAGTTTGAATTTTTAGGTTTCACTCTGTTTTCTCCTATATAGATAGATGTGTTGGGAACTCTAAATGAAACACGGTTTGTGCTAGCTCTTTGAAAATTGACAAAATAAAGTAGTTCTAAGTTCTGTCTCTAAGGTTTGTTTCCTCTTGAAGCAGCCCTAAGCAGAGACTGCCTAAAGACATTTTCATTGGAAAGGTGTGCCAAGCGTCCAAAAGTACTGGTTTTCTGAAATCTCGGGAAACATTTTTTCACCCAATCTCGATGACTCTGTGGTAATGATCAGTTCACTAAGTCCCCTTGGCTGCCCAATTTTCACTCTTCTAGGTTGAAGCGTTCGTTTCCAGTAAGAGTTTGAATTTTTAGGTTTCGCTCTGTTTTCTCCTATATAGATAGATGTGTTGGGAACTCTAAATGAAACACGGTTTGTGCTAGCTCTTTAAAAATTGAAGAAATAAAGTAGTTCTAAGTTCTGTCTCTAAGGTTTGTTTCCTCTTGAAGCAGCCCTAAGCAGAGACTGCCTAAAGACATTTTCATTGGAAACGTGTGCCAAGAGTCCAAAAGTACTGGTTTTCTGAAATCTCGGCAAACATTTTTCCACCCAATCTTGATGATTCTCTGTGGTATTGATCAGTTCACTACGTCCACTTGGCTGCCCAATTTTCACTCTTCTAGGTTGAAGCGTTCGTTTCCAGTAAGAGTTTGAATTTTTAGGTTTCACTCTGTTTTCTCCTATATAGATAGATGTGTTGGGAACTCTAAATGAAACACGGTTTGTGCTAGCTCTTTGAAAATTGACAAAAAAAAAGTAGTTTTAGGTTCTGTCTCCATGATTTGTTTCCTCTTGAAGCATCCCTAACTAGAGACTGCCTAAGTACACTTTCATTGGAAAGGTGTGCCAAGCGTCCAAAAGCACTGGTTTTCTGAAATCTCGGCAAACATTTTTTCACCCAATCTTGATGATTCTCTATGGTAATGATCAGTTCACTAAGCCCACTTGGCTGCCCAATATTCACTCTTCTAGGTTGAAGCGTTCGTTTTCAGTAAGAGTTTGAATTTTTAGGTTTCACTCTGTTTTCTCCTATATAGATAGATGTGTTGGGAACTCTAAATGAAACACGGTTTGTGCTAGCTCTTTGAAAATTGACAAAAAAAAGTAGTTTTAGGTTCTGTCTCAATGGTTTGTTTCCTCTTCAAGCAGCCCTAACTGGAGACTGCCTAAATACACTTTCATTGGAAACGTGTGCCAAGAGTCCAAAAGTACTGGTTTTCTCAAATCTCGGCAAACATTTTTTCACCCAATCTGGATGATTCTCTGTGGTAGTGATCAGTTCACTAAGTCAACTTGGCTTCCCAATTTTCACTCTTCTAGGTTGAAGCGTTCGTTTCCAGTAATAGTTTGAATTTTTAGGTTTCACTGTGTTTTCTCTATATAGATAGATGTGTTTGGAACTCTAAATGAAACACGGTTTGTGCTAGCTCTTTGAAAATTGACAAAATAAAGTAGATTTAGGTTCTGTCTCTATGGTTTGTTTTCCCTTGAAGCAGCCCTAACTAGAGACTGCCTAAATACACTTTCATTGGAAACGTGTGCCAAGCGTCCAAAATTACTGGTTTTCGGAAATCTCGGAAACATTTTTTCACCCAATCTTGATGATTCTCTGTGGTAATGATCAGTTCACTAAGTCCACTTGGCCGCCCAATTTTCACTCTTCAAGGTTGAGGCGTTCGTTTCCAGTAAGAGTTTGAATTTTTAGGTTTCACTCCGTTTTCTCCTATATAGATAGATGTGTTGGGAACTCTAAATGAAACACGGTTTGTGCTAGGTCTTTGAAAATTGACAAAATAAAGTAGTTCTAAGTTCTGTCTCTAAGGTTTGTGTCCTCTTGAAGCAGCCCTAAGCAGAGACTGCCTAAAGACATTTTCATTGGAAAGGTGTGCCAAGCGTCCAAAAGTACTGGTTTTCTGAAATCTCAGCAAACCTTTTTTCACTCAATCTTGATGAGACATTGTTTTAATGATCAGTTCACTAAGCCCACTTGGCTGCCCAATTTTCACTATTCTAGGTTGAAGCGTTCGTTTCCACTCATAGTTTGAATTTTTAGGTTTCACTCTGTTTTCTCCTATATAGATAGATGTGTTGGGAACTCTAAATGAAACACGGTTTGTGCTAGCTCTTTGAAAATTGACAAAATAATGTAGTTCTAAGTTCTGTCTCTATGGTTTGTTTCCTCTTGAAGCAGCCTTAACTAGAGACTGCCTAAATACACTTTCATTGGAAAGGTGTGCCAAGCGTCCAAAAGTACTGGTTTTCTGAAATCTCGGCCAACATTTTTTCACCCAATCTGGATGATTCTCTGTGGTAATGATCAGTTCACTAAGTCCACTTGGCCGCCCAATTTTCAGTCTTCTAGGTTGAAGCGTTCGTTTCCAGTAAGAGTTTCAATTTTTAGGTTTCACTCTGTTTTCTCCTATATAGATAGATGTGTTGGGAACTCTAAATGAAACACGGTTTGTGCTAGCTCTTTGAAAATTGACAAAATAAAGTAGATTTAGGTTCTGTCTCTATGGTTTGCTTCCTCTTGAAGCAGCCCTAACTAGAGACTGCCTAAATACACTTTCATTGGAAACGTGTGCCAAGCGTCCAAAAGTACTGGTTTTCTGAAATCTCGGCAAACATTTTATCACCCAATCTTGATGATTCTCTGTGGTAATGATCAGTTCACTAAGTCCACTTGGCCACCCAATTTTCACTCTTCTATGTTGAAGCGTTCGTTTCCAGTAAGAGTTTGAATTTTTAGGTTTCACTCTGTTTTCTCCTATATAGATAGATGTGTTGGATACTCTAAATGAAACACGGTTTGTGGGAGCTCTTTGAAAATTGACAAAATAAAGTAGTTCTAAGTTCTGTCTCTAAGGTTTGTTTCCTCTTGAAGCAGCCCTAAGCAGAGACTGCCTAAAGACATTTTCATTGAGAAGGTGTGCCAAGCGTCCAAAAGTACTGGTTTTCTGAAATCTCGGCAAACATTTTTTCACCCAAGCTTGATGATTCTCTGTGGTAATGATCAGTTCACTAAGTCCCCTTGGCTGCCCAATTTTCACTCTTCTAGGTTGATGCATTCGTTTCCAGTAAGAGTTTGAATTTTTAGGTTTCACTCTGTTTTCTCCTATATAGATAGATGTGTTGGGAACTCTAAATGAAACACGGTTTGTGCTAGCTCTTTGAAAATTGACAAAATAAAGTAGTTTAAGGTTCTGTCTCCATGGTTTGTTTCCTCTTGAAGCAGCCCTAACTAGAGACTGCCTAAGTACACTTTCATTGGAAAGGTGTGCCAAGCGTCCAAAAGCACTGGTTTTCTGAAATCTCAGCAAACATTTTTTCACCCAATCTTGATGATTCTCTATGGTAATGATCAGTTCACTAAGCCCACTTGGGTGCCCAATATTCACTCTTCTAGGTTGAAGTGTTCGTTTTTCAGTAAGAGTTTGAATTTTTAGGTTTCACTGTGTTTTCTCCTATATAGATAGATGTGTTTGGAACTCTAAATGAAACAAGGTTTGTGCTAGCTCTTTGAAAATTGACAAAATAAAGTAGTTTTAGGTTCTGTTTCAATGGTTTGTTTCCTCTTCAAGCAGCCCTAACTGGAGACTGCCTAAATACACTTTCATTGGAAACGTGTGCAAAGAGTCCAAAAGTACTGGTTTTCTGAAATCTCGGCAAACATTTTTTCACCCAATCTGGATGATTCTCTGTGGTAGTGATCAGTTCACTAAGTCAACTTGGCTTCCCAATTTTCACTGTTCTAGGTTGAAGCGTTCGTTTCCCGTAATAGTTTGAATTTTTAGGTTTCACTGTGTTTTCTCCTATATAGATAGATGTGTTGGGAACTCTAAATGAAACACGGTTTGTGCTAGCTCTTTGAAAATTGACAAAATAATGTAGATTTAGGTTCTGTCTCTATGGTTTGTTTCCTCTTCAAGCAGCCCTAACTGGAGACTGCCTAAATACACTTTCATTGGAAACATGTGACAAGAGTCCAAAAGTACTGGTTTTCTCAAATCTCGGCAAATATTTTTTCACCCAATCTGGATGATTCTCTGTGGTAGTGATCAGTTCACTAAGTCAACTTGGCTTCCCAATTTTCACTCTTCTAGGTTGAAGCGTTCGTTTCCAGTAATAGTTTGAATTTTTAGGTTTCACTCTGTTTTCTCCTATATTGATAGATGTGTTGGGAACTCTAAATGAAACACGGTTTGTGCTAGCTCTTTGAAAATTGACAAAATAAAGTAGATTTAGGTTCTGTCTCTATGGTTTGCTTCCTCTTGAAGCAGCCCTAACTAGAGACTGCCTAAATACACTTTCATTGGAAACGTGTGCCAAGCGTCCAAAAGTACTGGTTTTTGAAATCTCGGCAAACATTTTTTCACCCAATCTTGATGATTCTCTGTGGTAATGATCAGTTCTCTAAGTCCCCTTGGCTGCCCAATTTTCACTCTTCTAGGTTGAAGCGTTCGTTTCCAGTAAGAGTTTGAATTTTTAGGTTTCACTGTGTTTTCTCCTATATAGATAGATGTGTTGGGAACTCTAAATGAAACACGGTTTGTGCTAGCTCTTTGAAAATTGACAAAATAAAGCAGTTTTAGGTTCTGTCTGCTTGGTTTGTTTCCTCTTGAAGCAGCCCTAACTAGAGACTGCCTAAGTACACTTTCATTGGAAAGGTGTGCCAAGCGTCCAAAAGCACTGGTTTTCTGAAATCTCGGCAAACATTTTTTCACCCAATCTTGATGATTCTCTATGGTAATGATCAGTTCACTAAGCCCACTTGGCTGCCCAATATACACTCTTCTAGGTTGAAGCGTTCGTTTCCAGTAAGAGTTTGAATTTTTAGGTTTCACTCTGTTTTCTCCTATATAGATAGATGTGTTGGGAACTCTAAATGAAACACGGTTTGTGCTAGCTCTTTGAAAATTGACAAAATAATGTAGATTTAGGTTCTGTCTCTATGGTTTGTTTTCTCTTGAAGCAGCCCTAACTAGAGACTGCCTAAATACACTTTCATTGGAAACGTGTGCCAAGCGTCCAAAAGTACTGGTTTTCTGAAATCTCGGCAAACATTTTTTCACCCAATCTTGATGAGACATTGTGGTAGTGATCAGTTCACTAAGCCCACTTGGCTGCCCAATTTTCACTATTGTAGGTTGAAGCGTTCATTTCCAGTAAGAGTTTGAATTTTTAGGTTACACTCTGTTGTCTCCTATATAGATAGATGTGTTGGGAACTCTAAATTAAACACGGTTTGTGCTAGCTCTTTGAAAATTGACAAAATAAAGAAGTTCTAAGTTCTGTCTCTATGGTTTGTTTCCTCTTGAAGCAGCTCTAACTAGAGACTGCCTAAGTACACTTTGATTGGAAAGGTGTGCCAAGCGTCCAAAGTACTGGTTTTCTGAAATCTCGGCAAAATTTTTTTCACCCAATCTTGATGATTCTCTGTGGTAGTGATCAGCTCACTAAGTCCACTTTGCTGCCCAATTTTCACTTTTCTAGGTTGAAGCGTTCGATTCCAGTAAGAGTTTGAATTTTTAGGTTTCACTCTGTTTTCTCCTATATAGATAGATGTGTTGGGAACTCTAAATGAAACACGGTTTGTGCTAGCTCTTTGAAAATTAACAAAATAAAGTAGATTTAGGTTCTGTCTCTATGGTTTGTTTTCTCTTGAAGCAGCCCTAACTAGAGACTGCCTAAATACACTTTCATTGGAAACGTGTGCCAAGCGTCCAAAAGTACTGTTTTTCTGAAATCTCGGCAAACATTTTTTCACCCAATCTTGATGATTCTCTGTGGTAATGATCAGTTCACTAAGTCCACTTGGCCGCCCAATTTTCACTCTTCTAGGTTGAAGCGTTCGTTTCCAGTAAGAGTTTGAATTTTTAGGTTTCACTCTGTTTTCTCCTATATAGATAGATGTGTTGGGAACTCTAAATGAAACACGGTTTGTGCTAGCTCTTTGAAAATTGACAAAATAAAGTAGTTCTAAGTTCTGTCTCTAAGGTTTGTTTCCTCTTGAAGCAGCCCTAAGCAGAGACTGCCTAAAGACATTTTCATTGGAAAGGTGTGCCAAGCGTCCAAAATTACTGGTTTTCTGAAATCTCGGCAAACATTTTTTCACCCAAGCTTGATGATTCTCTGTGGTAATGATCAGTTCAGTAAGTCCCCTTGGCCGCCCAATTTTCACTCTTCTAGGTTGATGCGTTCGTTTCCAGTAAGAGTTTGAATTTTTAGGTTTCACTCTGTTTTCTCCTATATAGATAGATGTGTTGGGAACTCTAAATGAAACACGGTTTGTGCTAGCTCTTTGAAAATTGACAAAATAAAGTAGTTTTTGGTTCTGTCTCCATGGTTTGTTTCCTCTTGAAGCAGCCCTAACTAGAGACTGCCTAAGTACACTTTCATTGGAAAGGTGTGCCAAGCGTCCCAAAGCACTGGTTTTCTGAAATCTCGGCAAACATTTTTCCACCCAATCTTGATGATTCTCTGTGTTATTGATCAGTTCACTACGTCTACTTGGCTGCCCAATCTTCACTCTTCTAGGTTGAAGCGTTCGTTTCCAGTAAGAGTTTGAATTTTTAGGTTTCACTCTGTTTTCTCCTATAGAGATAGATGTGTTGGGAACTCTAAATGAAACACGGTTTGTGCTAGCTCTTTGAAAATTGACAAAATAAAGTAGTTTTAGGTTCTGTCTCTATGGTTTGTTTCCTCTTCAAGCAGCCCTAACTGGAGACTGAAAAAATACACTTTCATTGGAAACGTGTGCCAAGCGTCCACAAGTACTGGTTTTGTGAAATCTCGGCAAACATTTTTTCACCCAATCTGGATGATTCTCTGTGGTAGTGATCAGTTCACTAAGTCAACTTGGCTTCCCAATTTTCACTCTTCTAGGTTGAAGCGTTCGTTTCCAGTAATAGTTTGAATTTTTAGGTTTCACTGTGTTTTCTCCTATATAGATAGATGTGTTTGGAACTCTAAATGAAACACGGTTTGTGCTAGCTCTTTGAAAATTGACAAAATAAAGTAGATTTAGGTTCTGTCTCTATGGTTTGTTTTCTCTTGAAGCAGCCCTAAGTAGAGACTGCCTAAATACAGTTTCATTGGAAACGTGTGCCAAGCGTCCAAAATTACTGGTTTTCTGAAATCTCGGCAAACATTTTTTCACCCAATCTTGATGATTCTCTGTGGTAATGATCAGTTCACTAAGTCCACTTGGCCGCCCAATTTTCACTCTTCTAGGTTGAAGCGTTCGTTTCCAGTAAGAGTTTGAATTTTTAGGTTTCACTCTGTTTTCTCCTATATAGATAGATGTGTTGGGAACTCTAAATGAAACACGGTTTGTGCCTGGTCTTTGAAAATTGACAAAATAAAGTAGTTCTACGTTCTGTCTCTAAGGTTTGTTTCCTCATGAAGCAGCCCTAAGCAGAGACTGCCTAAAGACATTTTCATTGGAAAGGTGTGCCAAGCGTTCAAAAGTACTGGTTTTCTGAAATCTCGGCAAACCTTTTTTCACCCAATCTTGATGAGACATTGTTTTAATGATCAGTTCACTAAGCCCACTTGGCGTCCCAATGTTCACTATTCTAGGTTGAAGCGTTCGTTTCTAGTAAGAGTTTGAATTTTTAGGTTACACTCTGTTGTCTCCTATATAGATAGATGTGTTGGGAACTCTAAATTAAACACGGTTTGTGCTAGCTCTTTGAAAATTGACAAAATAAAGTAGTTCTAAGTTCTGTCTCTATGGTTTGTTTCCTCTTGAAGCAGCCCTAACTAGAGACTGCCTAAGTACACTTTCATTGGAAAGGTGTGCCAAGCGTCCAAAAGCACTGGTTTTCTGAAATCTCGGCAAACCTTTTTTCATCCAATCTTGATGAGACATTGTGGTAATGATAGTTCACTAAGCCCACTTGGCTGCCCAATTTTCACTATGCTAGGTTGAAGCGTTCGTTTCCAGTAAGAGTTTGAATTTTTAGGTTACACTCTGTTGTCTCCTATATAGATAGATGTGTTGGGAACTCTAAATTAAACACGGTTTGTGCTAGCTCTTTGAAAATTGACAAAATAAAGTAGTTCTAAGTTCTGTCTCTATGGTTTGTTTCCTCTTGAAGCAGCCCTAAATAGAGACTGCCTAAATACACTTTCATTGGAAAGGTGTGCCAAGCGTCCAAAGTACTGGTTTTCTGAAATCTCGGCAAAATTTTTTTCACCCAATCTTGATGATTCTCTGTGGTAGTGATCAGTTCACTAAGTCCACTTTGCTGCCCAATTTTCACTCTTCTAGGTTGAAGCGTTCGATTCCAGTAAGAGTTTGAATTTTTAGGTTTCACTCTGTTTTCTCCTATATAGATAGATGTTTTGGGAACTCTAAATGAAACACGGTTTGTGCTAGCTCTTTGAAAATTGACAAAATAAAGTAGATTTAGGTTCTGTCTCTATGGTTTGTTTTCTCTTGAAGCAGCCCTAACTAGAGACTGAATAAAAATACACTTTCATTGAAAACGTGTGCCAAGCGTCCAAAATTACTGGTTTTCTGAAATCTCGGCAAACCTTTTTTCACCAAATCTTGATGATTCTCTGTGGTAATGATCAGTTCACTAAGTCCACTTGGCCACCCAATTTTCACTCTTCTAGGTTGAAGCGTTCGTTTCCAGTAAGAGTTTGAATTTTTAGGTTTCACTCTGTTTTCTCCTATATAGATAGATGTGTTGGGAACTCTAAATGAAACACGGTTTGTGCTAGCTCTTTGAAAATTGACAAAATAAAGTAGTTCTAAGTTCTGTATCTAAGGTTTGTTTCCTCTTGAAGCAGCCCTAAGCAGAGACTGCCTAAAGACATTTTCATTGGAAAGGTGTGCCAAGCGTCCAAAAGTACTGGTTTTCTGAAATCTCAGCAAACATTTTTTCACCCAAGCTTGATGATTCTCTGTGGTAATGATCAGTTCACTAAGTCCCCTTGGCTGCCCAATTTTCACTCTTCTAGGTTGATGCATTCCTTTCCAGTAAGAGTTTGAATTTTTAGGTTTCACTCTGTTTTCTCCTATATAGATAGATGTTTTGGTAACTCTAAATGAAACACGGTTTGTGCTAGCTCTTTGAAAATTGACAAAATAAAGTAGTTTTAGGTTCTGTCTTCTTGGTTTGTTTCCTCTTGAAGCAGCCCTAACTAGAGACTGCCTAAGTACACTTTCATTGGAAAGGTGTGCCAAGCGTCCAAAAGCACTGGTTTTCTGAAATCTCGGCAAACATTTTTTCACCCAATCTTGATGATTCTCTATGGTAATGATCAGTTCACTAAGCCCACTTGGGTGCCCAATATTCACTCTTCTAGTTTGAAGCGTTCGTTTTTCAGTAAGAGTTTGAATTTTTAGGTTTCACTCTGTTTTCTCCTATATAGATAGATGTGTTTGGAACTCTAAATGAAACAAGGTTTGTGCTAGCTCTTTGAAAATTGTCAAAATAAAGTAGTTTTAGGTTCTGTCTCAATGGTTTGTTTCCTCTTCAAGCAACCCTAACTGGAGACTGCCTAAATACACACTCATTGGAAACGTGTGCCAAGAGTCCAAAACTACTGGTTTTCTGAAATCTCGGCAAACATTTTTTCACCCAATCTGGATGATTCTCTGTGGTAGTGATCAGTTCACTAAGTCAACTTGGCTTCCCAATTTTCACTCTTCTAGGTTGAAGCGTTCGTTTCCAGTAATAGTTTGAATTTTTAGGTTTCACTGTGTTTTCTCCTATATAGATAGATGTGTTTGGAACTCTAAATGAAACACGGTTTTTGCTAGCTCTTTGAAAATTGACAAAATAAAGTAGTTTTATGTTCTGTCTCTATGGATTGTTTCCTCTTGAAGAAGCCCTAACTAGAGACTGCCTAAAAACACTTTCATTAAAAAGGTGTGCCAAGCGTCCAAAGTACTGGTTTTCTGAAATCTCGGCAAACATTTTTCCACCCAATCTTGATGATTCTCTGTGGTAATGATCAGTTCACTAAGTCCACTTGGCCGCCCAATTTTCACTCTTCTAGGTTGAAGCGTTCGTTTCCAGTAAGAGTTTGAATTTTTAGGTTTCACTCTGTTTTCTCCTATATAGATAGATGTGTTGGGAACTCTAAATGAAACACGGTTTGTGCTAGCTCTTTGAAAATTGACAAAATAAAGTAGTTCTAAGTTCTGTCTCTAAGGTTTGTTTCCTCTTGAAGCAGCCCTAAGCAGAGACTGCCTAAAGACATTTTCATTGGAAAGGTGTGCCAAGCGTCCAAAAGTACTGGTTTTCTGAAATCTCGGGAAACATTTTTTCACCCAATCTCGATGACTCTGTGGTAATGATCAGTTCACTAAGTCCCCTTGGCTGCCCAATTTTCACTCTTCTAGGTTGAAGCGTTCGTTTCCAGTAAGAGTTTGAATTTTTAGGTTTCGCTCTGTTTTCTCCTATATAGATAGATGTGTTGGGAACTCTAAATGAAACACGGTTTGTGCTAGCTCTTTAAAAATTGAAGAAATAATGTAGTTCTAAGTTCTGTCTCTAAGGTTTGTTTCCTCTTGAAGCAGCCCTAAGCAGAGACTGCCTAAAGACATTTTCATTGGAAACGTGTGCCAAGCGTCCAAAAGTACTGGTTTTCTGAAATCTCGGCAAACATTTTTCCACCCAATCTTGATGATTCTCTGTGGTATTGATCAGTTCACTACGTCCACTTGGCTGCCCAATTTTCACTCTTCTAGGTTGAAGCGTTCGTTTCCAGTAAGAGTTTGAATTTTTAGGTTTCACTCTGTTTTCTCCTATATAGATAGATGTGTTGGGAACTCTAAATGAAACACGGTTTGTGCTAGCTCTTTGAAAATTGACAAAAAAAAAGTAGTTTTAGGTTCTGTCTCCATGATTTGTTTCCTCTTGAAGCATCCCTAACTAGAGACTGCCTAAGTACACTTTCATTGGAAAGGTGTGCCAAGCGTCCAAAAGCACTGGTTTTCTGAAATCTCGGCAAACATTTTTTCACCCAATCTTGATGATTCTCTATGGTAATGATCAGTTCACTAAGCCCACTTGGCTGCCCAATATTCACTCTTCTAGGTTGAAGCGTTCGTTTTCAGTAAGAGTTTGAATTTTTAGGTTTCACTCTGTTTTCTCCTATATAGATAGATGTGTTGGGAACTCTAAATGAAACACGGTTTGTGCTAGCTCTTTGAAAATTGACAAAAAAAAGTAGTTTTAGGTTCTGTCTCAATGGTTTGTTTCCTCTTCAAGCAGCCCTAACTGGAGACTGCCTAAATACACTTTCATTGGAAACGTGTGCCAAGAGTCCAAAAGTACTGGTTTTCTCAAATCTCGGCAAACATTTTTTCACCCAATCTGGATGATTCTCTGTGGTAGTGATCAGTTCACTAAGTCAACTTGGCTTCCCAATTTTCACTCTTCTAGGTTGAAGCGTTCGTTTCCAGTAATAGTTTGAATTTTTAGGTTTCACTGTGTTTTCTCTATATAGATAGATGTGTTTGGAACTCTAAATGAAACACGGTTTGTGCTAGCTCTTTGAAAATTGACAAAATAAAGTAGATTTAGGTTCTGTCTCTATGGTTTGTTTTCCATTGAAGCAGCCCTAACTAGAGACTGCCTAAATACACTTTCATTGGAAACGTGTGCCAAGCGTCCAAAATTACTGGTTTTCGGAAATCTCGGAAACATTTTTTCACCCAATCTTGATGATTCTCTGTGGTAATGATCAGTTCACTAAGTCCACTTGGCCGCCCAATTTTCACTCTTCAAGGTTGAGGCGTTCGTTTCCAGTAAGAGTTTGAATTTTTAGGTTTCACTCCGTTTTCTCCTATATAGATAGATGTGTTGGGAACTCTAAATGAAACACGGTTTGTGCTAGGTCTTTGAAAATTGACAAAATAAAGTAGTTCTAAGTTCTGTCTCTAAGGTTTGTGTCCTCTTGAAGCAGCCCTAAGCAGAGACTGCCTAAAGACATTTTCATTGGAAAGGTGTGCCAAGCGTCCAAAAGTACTGGTTTTCTGAAATCTCGGCAAACCTTTTTTCACTCAATCTTGATGAGACATTGATTTAATGATCAGTTCACTAAGCCCACTTGGCTGCCCAATTTTCACTATTCTAGGTTGAAGCGTTCGTTTCCACTCATAGTTTGAATTTTTAGGTTTCACTCTGTTTTCTCCTATATAGATAGATGTGTTGGGAACTCTAAATGAAACACGGTTTGTGCTAGCTCTTTGAAAATTGACAAAATAATGTAGTTCTAAGTTCTGTCTCTATGGTTTGTTTCCTCTTGAAGCAGCCCTAACTAGAGACTGCCTAAATACACTTTCATTGGAAAGGTGTGCCAAGCGTCCAAAAGTACTGGTTTTCTGAAATCTCGGCCAACATTTTTTCACCCAATCTGGATGATTCTCTGTGGTAATGATCAGTTCACTAAGTCCACTTGGCCGCCCAATTTTCAGTCTTCTAGGTTGAAGCGTTCGTTTCCAGTAAGAGTTTCAATTTTTAGGTTTCACTCTGTTTTCTCCTATATAGATAGATGTGTTGGGAACTCTAAATGAAACACGGTTTGTGCTAGCTCTTTGAAAATTGACAAAATAAAGTAGATTTAGGTTCTGTCTCTATGGTTTGCTTCCTCTTGAAGCAGCCCTAACTAGAGACTGCCTAAATACACTTTCATTGGAAACGTGTGCCAAGCGTCCAAAAGTACTGGTTTTCTGAAATCTCGGCAAACATTTTATCACCCAATCTTGATGATTCTCTGTGGTAATGATCAGTTCACTAAGTCCACTTGGCCACCCAATTTTCACTCTTCTATGTTGAAGCGTTCGTTTCCAGTAAGAGTTTGAATTTTTAGGTTTCACTCTGTTTTCTCCTATATAGATAGATGTGTTGGATACTCTAAATGAAACACGGTTTGTGGGAGCTCTTTGAAAATTGACAAAATAAAGTAGTTCTAAGTTCTGTCTCTAAGGTTTGTTTCCTCTTGAAGCAGCCCTAAGCAGAGACTGCCTAAAGACATTTTCATTGAGAAGGTGTGCCAAGCGTCCAAAAGTACTGGTTTTCTGAAATCTCGGCAAACATTTTTTCACCCAAGCTTGATGATTCTCTGTGGTAATGATCAGTTCACTAAGTCCCCTTGGCTGCCCAATTTTCACTCTTCTAGGTTGATGCATTCGTTTCCAGTAAGAGTTTGAATTTTTAGGTTTCACTCTGTTTTCTCCTATATAGATAGATGTGTTGGGAACTCTAAATGAAACACGGTTTGTGCTAGCTCTTTGAAAATTGACAAAATAAAGTAGTTTAAGGTTCTGTCTCCATGGTTTGTTTCCTCTTGAAGCAGCCCTAACTAGAGACTGCCTAAGTACACTTTCATTGGAAAGGTGTGCCAAGCGTCCAAAAGCACTGGTTTTCTGAAATCTCAGCAAACATTTTTTCACCCAATCTTGATGATTCTCTATGGTAATGATCAGTTCACTAAGCCCACTTGGGTGCCCAATATTCACTTTTCTAGGTTGAAGTGTTCGTTTTTCAGTAAGAGTTTGAAGTTTTAGGTTTCACTGTGTTTTCTCCTATATAGATAGATGTGTTTGGAACTCTAAATGAAACAAGGTTTGTGCTAGCTCTTTGAAAATTGACAAAATAAAGTAGTTTTAGGTTCTGTTTCAATGGTTTGTTTCCTCTTCAAGCAGCCCTAACTGGAGACTGCCTAAATACACTTTCATTGGAAACGTGTGCAAAGAGTCCAAAAGTACTGGTTTTCTGAAATCTCGGCAAACATTTTTTCACCCAATCTGGATGATTCTCTGTGGTAGTGATCAGTTCACTAAGTCAACTTGGCTTCCCAATTTTCACTGTTCTAGGTTGAAGCGTTCGTTTCCCGTAATAGTTTGAATTTTTAGGTTTCACTGTGTTTTCTCCTATATAGATAGATGTGTTGGGAACTCTAAATGAAACACGGTTTGTGCTAGCTCTTTGAAAATTGACAAAATAATGTAGATTTAGGTTCTGTCTCTATGGTTTGTTTCCTCTTCAAGCAGCCCTAACTGGAGACTGCCTAAATACACTTTCATTGGAAACATGTGACAAGAGTCCAAAAGTACTGGTTTTCTCAAATCTCGGCAAATATTTTTTCACCCAATCTGGATGATTCTCTGTGGTAGTGATCAGTTCACTAAGTCAACTTGGCTTCCCAATTTTCACTCTTCTAGGTTGAAGCGTTCGTTTCCAGTAATAGTTTGAATTTTTAGGTTTCACTCTGTTTTCTCCTATATTGATAGATGTGTTGGGAACTCTAAATGAAACACGGTTTGTGCTAGCTCTTTGAAAATTGACAAAATAAAGTAGATTTAGGTTCTGTCTCTATGGTTTGCTTCCTCTTGAAGCAGCCCTAACTAGAGACTGCCTAAATACACTTTCATTGGAAACGTGTGCCAAGCGTCCAAAAGTACTGGTTTTTGAAATCTCGGCAAACATTTTTTCACCCAATCTTGATGATTCTCTGTGGTAATGATCAGTTCTCTAAGTCCCCTTGGCTGCCCAATTTTCACTCTTCTAGGTTGAAGCGTTCGTTTCCAGTAAGAGTTTGAATTTTTAGGTTTCACTGTGTTTTCTCCTATATAGATAGATGTGTTGGGAACTCTAAATGAAACACGGTTTGTGCTAGCTCTTTGAAAATTGACAAAATAAAGCAGTTTTAGGTTCTGTCTGCTTGGTTTGTTTCCTCTTGAAGCAGCCCTAACTAGAGACTGCCTAAGTACACTTTCATTGGAAAGGTGTGCCAAGCGTCCAAAAGCACTGGTTTTCTGAAATCTCGGCAAACATTTTTTCACCCAATCTTGATGATTCTCTATGGTAATGATCAGTTCACTAAGCCCACTTGGCTGCCCAATATACACTCTTCTAGGTTGAAGCGTTCGTTTCCAGTAAGAGTTTGAATTTTTAGGTTTCACTCTGTTTTCTCCTATATAGATAGATGTGTTGGGAACTCTAAATGAAACACGGTTTGTGCTAGCTCTTTGAAAATTGACAAAATAATGTAGATTTAGGTTCTGTCTCTATGGTTTGTTTTCTCTTGAAGCAGCCCTAACTAGAGACTGCCTAAATACACTTTCATTGGAAACGTGTGCCAAGCGTCCAAAAGTACTGGTTTTCTGAAATCTCGGCAAACATTTTTTCACCCAATCTTGATGAGACATTGTGGTAGTGATCAGTTCACTAAGCCCACTTGGCTGCCCAATTTTCACTATTGTAGGTTGAAGCGTTCATTTCCAGTAAGAGTTTGAATTTTTAGGTTACACTCTGTTGTCTCCTATATAGATAGATGTGTTGGGAACTCTAAATTAAACACGGTTTGTGCTAGCTCTTTGAAAATTGACAAAATAAAGAAGTTCTAAGTTCTGTCTCTATGGTTTGTTTCCTCTTGAAGCAGCTCTAACTAGAGACTGCCTAAGTACACTTTGATTGGAAAGGCGTGCCAAGCGTCCAAAGTACTGGTTTTCTGAAATCTCGGCAAAATTTTTTTCACCCAATCTTGATGATTCTCTGTGGTAGTGATCAGCTCACTAAGTCCACTTTGCTGCCCAATTTTCACTCTTCTAGGTTGAAGCGTTCGATTCCAGTAAGAGTTTGAATTTTTAGGTTTCACTCTGTTTTCTCCTATATAGATAGATGTGTTGGGAACTCTAAATGAAACACGGTTTGTGCTAGCTCTTTGAAAATTAACAAAATAAAGTAGATTTAGGTTCTGTCTCTATGGTTTGTTTTCTCTTGAAGCAGCCCTAACTAGAGACTGCCTAAATACACTTTCATTGGAAACGTGTGCCAAGCGTCCAAAAGTACTGTTTTTCTGAAATCTCGGCAAACATTTTTTCACCCAATCTTGATGATTCTCTGTGGTAATGATCAGTTCACTAAGTCCACTTGGCCGCCCAATTTTCACTCTTCTAGGTTGAAGCGTTCGTTTCCAGTAAGAGTTTGAATTTTTAGGTTTCACTCTGTTTTCTCCTATATAGATAGATGTGTTGGGAACTCTAAATGAAACACGGTTTGTGCTAGCTCTTTGAAAATTGACAAAATAAAGTAGTTCTAAGTTCTGTCTCTAAGGTTTGTTTCCTCTTGAAGCAGCCCTAAGCAGAGACTGCCTAAAGACATTTTCATTGGAAAGGTGTGCCAAGCGTCCAAAATTACTGGTTTTCTGAAATCTCGGCAAACATTTTTCCACCCAATCTTGATGATTCTCTGTGTTATTGATCAGTTCACTACGTCTACTTGGCTGCCCAATCTTCACTCTTCTAGGTTGAAGCGTTCGTTTCCAGTAAGAGTTTGAATTTTTAGGTTTCACTCTGTTTTCTCCTATATAGATAGATGTGTTGGGAACTCTAAATGAAACACGGTTTGTGCTAGCTCTTTGAAAATTGACAAAATAAAGTAGTTTTAGGTTCTGTCTCTATGGTTTGTTTCCTCTTCAAGCAGCCCTAACTGGAGACTGAAAAAATACACTTTCATTGGAAACGTGTGCCAAGCGTCCACAAGTACTGGTTTTGTGAAATCTCGGCAAACATTTTTTCACCCAATCTGGATGATTCTCTGTGGTAGTGATCAGTTCACTAAGTCAACTTGGCTTCCCAATTTTCACTCTTCTAGGTTGAAGCGTTCGTTTCCAGTAATAGTTTGAATTTTTAGGTTTCACTGTGTTTTCTCCTATATAGATAGATGTGTTTGGAACTCTAAATGAAACACGGTTTGTGCTAGCTCTTTGAAAATTGACAAAATAAAGTAGATTTAGGTTCTGTCTCTATGGTTTGTTTTCTCTTGAAGCAGCCCTAAGTAGAGACTGCCTAAATACAGTTTCATTGGAAACGTGTGCCAAGCGTCCAAAATTACTGGTTTTCTGAAATCTCGGCAAACATTTTTTCACCCAATCTTGATGATTCTCTGTGGTAATGATCAGTTCACTAAGTCCACTTGGCCGCCCAATTTTCACTCTTCTAGGTTGAAGCGTTCGTTTCCAGTAAGAGTTTGAATTTTTAGGTTTCACTCTGTTTTCTCCTATATAGATAGATGTGTTGGGAACTCTAAATGAAACACGGTTTGTGCCTGGTCTTTGAAAATTGACAAAATAAAGTAGTTCTACGTTCTGTCTCTAAGGTTTGTTTCCTCATGAAGCAGCCCTAAGCAGAGACTGCCTAAAGACATTTTCATTGGAAAGGTGTGCCAAGCGTTCAAAAGTACTGGTTTTCTGAAATCTCGGCAAACCTTTTTTCACCCAATCTTGATGAGACATTGTTTTAATGATCAGTTCACTAAGCCCACTTGGCGTCCCAATGTTCACTATTCTAGGTTGAAGCGTTCGTTTCCAGTAAGAGTTTGAATTTTTAGGTTACACTCTGTTGTCTCCTATATAGATAGATGTTTTGGGAACTCTAAATGAAACACGGTTTGTGCTAGCTCTTTGAAAATTGACAAAATAAAGTAGATTTAGGTTCTGTCTCTATGGTTTGTTTTCTTTTGAAGCAGCCCTAACTAGAGACGGAATAAAAATACACTTTCATTGAAAACGTGTGCCAAGCGTCCAAAATTACTGGTTTTCTGAAATCTCGGCAAACCTTTTTTCACCAAATCTTGATGATTCTCTGTGGTAATGATCACTTCACTAAGTCCACTTGGCCACCCAATTTTCACTCTTCTAGGTTGAAGCGTTCGTTTCCAGTAAGAGTTTGAATTTTTAGGTTTCACTCTGTTTTCTCCTATATAGATAGATGTGTTGGGAACTCTAAATGAAACACGGTTTGTGCTAGCTCTTTGAAAATTGACAAAATAAAGTAGTTCTAAGTTCTGTATCTAAGGTTTGTTTCCTCTTGAAGCAGCCCTAAGCAGAGACTGCCTAAAGACATTTTCATTGGAAAGGTGTGCCAAGCGTCCAAAAGTACTGGTTTTCTGAAATCTCAGCAAACATTTTTTCACCCAAGCTTGATGATTCTCTGTGGTAATGATCAGTTCACTAAGTCCCCTTGGCTGCCCAATTTTCACTCTTCTAGGTTGATGCATTCGTTTCCAGTAAGAGTTTGAATTTTTAGGTTTCACTCTGTTTTCTCCTATATAGATAGATGTTTTGGTAACTCTAAATGAAACACGGTTTGTGCTAGCTCTTTGAAAATTGACAAAATAAAGTAGTTTTAGGTTCTGTCTCCTTGGTTTGTTTCCTCTTGAAGCAGCCCTAACTAGAGACTGCCTAAGTACACTTTCATTGGAAAGGTGTGCCAAGCGTCCAAAAGCACTGGTTTTCTGAAATCTCGGCAAACATTTTTTCACCCAATCTTGATGATTCTCTATGGTAATGATCAGTTCACTAAGCCCACTTGGGTGCCCAATATTCACTCTTCTAGTTTGAAGCGTTCGTTTTTCAGTAAGAGTTTGAATTTTTAGGTTTCACTCTGTTTTCTCCTATATAGATAGATGTGTTTGGAACTCTAAATGAAACAAGGTTTGTGCTAGCTCTTTGAAAATTGTCAAAATAAAGTAGTTTTAGGTTCTGTCTCAATGGTTTGTTTCCTCTTCAAGCAACCCTAACTGGAGACTGCCTAAATACACACTCATTGGAAACGTGTGCCAAGAGTCCAAAACTACTGGTTTTCTGAAATCTCGGCAAACATTTTTTCACCCAATCTGGATGATTCTCTGTGGTAGTGATCAGTTCACTAAGTCAACTTGGCTTCCCAATTTTCACTCTTCTAGGTTGAAGCGTTCGTTTCCAGTAATAGTTTGAATTTTTAGGTTTCACTGTGTTTTCTCCTATATAGATAGATGTGTTTGGAACTCTAAATGAAACACGGTTTGTGCTAGCTCTTTGAAAATTGACAAAATAAAGTAGTTTTATGTTCTGTCTCTATGGATTGTTTCCTCTTGAAGAAGCCCTAACTAGAGACTGCCTAAAAACACTTTCATTAAAAAGGTGTGCCAAGCGTCCAAAGTACTGGTTTTCTGAAATCTCGGCAAACATTTTTCCACCCAATCTTGATGATTCTCTGTGGTAATGATCAGTTCACTAAGTCCACTTGGCCGCCCAATTTTCACTCTTCTAGGTTGAAGCGTTCGTTTCCAGTAAGAGTTTGAATTTTTAGGTTTCACTCTGTTTTCTCCTATATAGATAGATGTGTTGGGAACTCTAAATGAAACACGGTTTGTGCTAGCTCTTTGAAAATTGACAAAATAAAGTAGTTCTAAGTTCTGTCTCTAAGGTTTGTTTCCTCTTGAAGCAGCCCTAAGCAGAGACTGCCTAAAGACATTTTCATTGGAAAGGTGTGCCAAGCGTCCAAAAGTACTGGTTTTCTGAAATCTCGGGAAACATTTTTTCACCCAATCTCGATGACTCTGTGGTAATGATCAGTTCACTAAGTCCCCTTGGCTGCCCAATTTTCACTCTTCTAGGTTGAAGCGTTCGTTTCCAGTAAGAGTTTGAATTTTTAGGTTTCTCTCTGTTTTCTCCTATATAGATAGATGTGTTGGGAACTCTAAATGAAACACGGTTTGTGCTAGCTCTTTAAAAATTGAAGAAATAAAGTAGTTCTAAGTTCTGTCTCTAAGGTTTGTTTCCTCTTGAAGCAGCCCTAAGCAGAGACTGCCTAAAGACATTTTCATTGGAAACGTGTGCCAAGCGTCCAAAAGTACTGGTTTTCTGAAATCTCGGCAAACATTTTTCCACCCAATCTTGATGATTCTCTGTGGTATTGATCAGTTCACTACGTCCACTTGGCTGCCCAATTTTCACTCTTCTAGGTTGAAGCGTTCGTTTCCAGTAAGAGTTTGAATTTTTAGGTTTCACTCTGTTTTCTCCTATATAGATAGATGTGTTGGGAACTCTAAATGAAACACGGTTTGTGCTAGCTCTTTGAAAATTGACAAAAAAAAAGTAGTTTTAGGTTCTGTCTCCATGATTTGTTTCCTCTTGAAGCATCCCTAACTAGAGACTGCCTAAGTACACTTTCATTGGAAAGGTGTGCCAAGCGTCCAAAAGCACTGGTTTTCTGAAATCTCGGCAAACATTTTTTCACCCAATCTTGATGATTCTCTATGGTAATGATCAGTTCACTAAGCCCACTTGGCTGCCCAATATTCACTCTTCTAGGTTGAAGCGTTCGTTTTCAGTAAGAGTTTGAATTTTTAGGTTTCACTCTGTTTTCTCCTATATAGATAGATGTGTTGGGAACTCTAAATGAAACACGGTTTGTGCTAGCTCTTTGAAAATTGACAAAAAAAAGTAGTTTTAGGTTCTGTCTCAATGGTTTGTTTCCTCTTCAAGCAGCCCTAACTGGAGACTGCCTAAATACACTTTCATTGGAAACGTGTGCCAAGAGTCCAAAAGTACTGGTTTTCTCAAATCTCGGCAAACATTTTTTCACCCAATCTGGATGATTCTCTGTGGTAGTGATCAGTTCACTAAGTCAACTTGGCTTCCCAATTTTCACTCTTCTAGGTTGAAGCGTTCGTTTCCAGTAATAGTTTGAATTTTTAGGTTTCACTGTGTTTTCTCTATATAGATAGATGTGTTTGGAACTCTAAATGAAACACGGTTTGTGCTAGCTCTTTGAAAATTGACAAAATAAAGTAGATTTAGGTTCTGTCTCTATGGTTTGTTTTCCCTTGAAGCAGCCCTAACTAGAGACTGCCTAAATACACTTTCATTGGAAACGTGTGCCAAGCGTCCAAAATTACTGGTTTTCGGAAATCTCGGAAACATTTTTTCACCCAATCTTGATGATTCTCTGTGGTAATGATCAGTTCACTAAGTCCACTTGGCCGCCCAATTTTCACTCTTCAAGGTTGAGGCGTTCGTTTCCAGTAAGAGTTTGAATTTTTAGGTTTCACTCCGTTTTCTCCTATATAGATAGATGTGTTGGGAACTCTAAATGAAACACGGTTTGTGCTAGGTCTTTGAAAATTGACAAAATAAAGTAGTTCTAAGTTCTGTCTCTAAGGTTTGTGTCCTCTTGAAGCAGCCCTAAGCAGAGACTGCCTAAAGACATTTTCATTGGAAAGGTGTGCCAAGCGTCCAAAAGTACTGGTTTTCTGAAATCTCGGCAAACCTTTTTTCACTCAATCTTGATGAGACATTGTTTTAATGATCAGTTCACTAAGCCCACTTGGCTGCCCAATTTTCACTATTCTAGGTTGAAGCGTTCGTTTCCACTCATAGTTTGAATTTTTAGGTTTCACTCTGTTTTCTCCTATATAGATAGATGTGTTGGGAACTCTAAATGAAACACGGTTTGTGCTAGCTCTTTGAAAATTGACAAAATAAAGTAGATTTAGGTTCTGTCTCTATGGTTTGCTTCCTCTTGAAGCAGCCCTAACTAGAGACTGCCTAAATACACTTTCATTGGAAACGTGTGCCAAGCGTCCAAAAGTACTGGTTTTCTGAAATCTCGGCAAACATTTTATCACCCAATCTTGATGATTCTCTGTGGTAATGATCAGTTCACTAAGTCCACTTGGCCACCCAATTTCACTCTTCTATGTTGAAGCGTTCGTTTCCAAGTAAGATATTGGAATTTTTAGTTTCACTCTGTTTTCTTATAGATAGGATGGTTTGGATACTCTTAAATGAAACACGGTTGTGGGAGCTCTTTGAAAATTGACAAAATAAAGTAGTTCTAAGTTCTGTCTCTAAGGTTTGTTTCCTCTTGAAGCAGCCCTAAGCAGAGACTGCCTAAAGACATTTTCATTGAGAAGGTGTGCCAAGCGTCCAAAAGTACTGGTTTTCTGAAATCTCGGCAAACATTTTTTAACCAAGCTTGATGATTCTCTGTGGTAATGATCAGTTCACTAAGTCCCCTTGCTGCCCAATTTTCACTCTTCTAGGTTGATGCATTCGTTTCCAGTAAGAGTTTGAATTTTTAGGTTTCACTCTGTTTTCTCCATATATAGATAGATGTGTTGGGACTCTAAATGAAACACGGTTTGTGCTAGCTCTTTGAAAATTGACAAAATAAAGTAGTTTAAGGTTCTGTCTCCATGGTTTGTTTCCTCTTGAAGCAGCCCTAACTAGAGACTGCCTAAGTTACACTTTCATTGGAAAGGTGTGCCAAGCGTCCAAAAGCACTGGTTTTCTGAAATCTCAGCAAACATTTTTTCACCCAATCTTGATGATTCTCTATGGTAATGATCAGTTCACTAAGCCCACTTGGGTGCCCAATATTCACTCTTCTAGGTTGAAGTGTTCGTTTTTCAGTAAGAGTTTGAATTTTTAGGTTTCACTGTGTTTTCTCCTATAATAGATAGATGTGTTTGGAACTCTAAATGAAACAAGGTTTGTGCTAGCTCTTTGAAAATTGACAAAATAAAGTAGTTTTTAGGTTCTGTTACAATGGTTTGTTTCCTCTTCAAGCAGCCCTAACTGGAGACTGCCTAAATACACTTTCATTGGAAACGTGTGCCAAGTGTCCAAAAGCACTGGTTTTCTGAAATCTCGGCAAACATTTTTTTCACCCAATCTGGATGATTCTCTGTGGTAGTGATCAGTTCACTAAGTCAACTTGGCTTCCCAATTTTCACTGTTCTAGGTTGAAGCGTTCGTTTCCCGTAATAGTTTGAATTTTTAGGTTTCACTGTGTTTTCTCCCTATATAGATAGATGTGTTGGGAACTCTAAATGAAACACGGTTTGTGCTAGCTCTTTGAAAATTGACAAAATAATGTAGATTTAGGTTCTGTTCTCATATGGTTTGATTCCTATTCAAGGCAGCCCTAACTGGAGA